>NC_134576.1:48131525-48426525 GCF_050947875.1 Dermacentor variabilis | reverse complement strand
GTTCGATGGTCTCCTCGCCGCCGCAGTGTCTGCAAGCCGCGCTGTCGTCCATACCGACTCTGAAGGCAAAGGATCTTGTGTAGGCGACACCAAGCCACAGTCGGCAAAGTACTGCTGTTTCTAGTCGGGAGAGTCCAGATGGGGGTCGAAGTCGAAGGGATGTCCTTGGAAGTTTTCTTGGCAACAGTGCCTCTGATCTGCTTTGAAAGCAGCTCTTTTTGTCATCATCATTGTTTAGAGGTTATGAAGCAGTTAGTTTTAGCACTAATTTCTATTGACTCTATGCCTTTGGTCTGCTTTTTTAGCGTGATCTTGGGTTCCTGACCCAATAGTTGAGATGGTAGGTAGTCTGATAGAGAAAGACAGCTCTCAGACATACAGGTTTCCTTTCCTTGACGCTACACCTCCGATTGTCGATGAAGGCAAATCTTTCAGTCGTAATCGAATTGGAAGGAAAGTAGATAGGAAATTTATACAAAATATAAGGGCTACTTTATCGCTTGATTGCTTAAGAGTAAAATAACGACTGGTTCGTTTCCCATTTTCTTTACGGTAATGCATGTTTGCTATAAGCATGTGTAATCTCTAGAAGTGTGACGTTTCACAACTATCTCAGAACATCGAAGCATTCATCCTTGCCCTGTATGAAAATTTGAAATTAACTAAACAGTCGGTGAGTATTGCTGTCGAAAGCTTTAGCAGATATATGCACCTGATTTGAGCAAACAGTGTTTTGCAGTACTAAAGAACAAATCATGTGTTGCATAGCCAGGTATGCGGCAAAGAGAAGTTAACCTAATTATAGACTGACGCGGCTGTTATATTCATGATCATTATATTTTATGCTTTCTGTTAAGCGTGTTTCAGATTAAGACTTTATGTATTAAAAAATAAAGTTACACTGGTTTGAAGTACTGTTCGTGGGGAAAAAAATAGTAACCACCTCGGACCCAATCTCGAGGAACTACTTGTTCTTAAAATTACTTGTGACTTGTCGATCACCTTCGCCAACGTTAATGTTCATTTTCACGATCTGCGACCACTTGTCTTGGAAACTTCTCAAGCGTACGAATCAATAAGTTATCTCTACGAACACTCGTTGAGCAAGGGCGGAAACTGAATATTGATAGATCGTCATATCATTACTATACTGCTAACATGGCAAAAACGAGAAACAAAAGGAACAAAGAGTGCACGTGGGTAGACTAAAAAACTGAATACCTTGCGGGCAGGAAATACAATTTATTCTACAGAGACATTATGAGGTACACGCTTTTCTTATTCATGAGGCATTCTTTGCTGCGCTGGTAGGAGGCGAAATGGCCTCGGCATATAACTAATCCATGCCGCATATGGTTTAGCGTCAAGACTAAGGAGTAGTTTTTCTTCGCAAAAGAAGTTCACTCAAGCAGTAAATGTGAAATTTTTATGGGCGCTCCGTGGCCAATCTCCCGTGATTTATGACCACCTGTACTTAGGCGCGTTTCTGCGATACGCCTAAGTCCATTTTTAATATCGATTCGTCTTTTTTTGTGCTTTGCGGTTGTTCTGACTTCGGAAATTTGTTTTACTACTGCTAAATTCAGGTAAGTTCCAATAGATATGTTCTACCTAGTGTTGGAAGAACCCTAAAGTTGGTCATATGATTTTTAAATAGTTTGAGTAAGGCGGATCCTGAAGCAGATTTGAAGTGTGGAAGTTTCGTCTTTTACACTGCAGAGATTCATTTTTTTCTTCTTCTGTTACGTTTTGCTCTACTTCGTTTGTAGATTAGAAAAATGTCGCCTATCAACAGAACACAAAACGTTCATTACGGGTTTGAAAGCTCTGTTTAAGTCATGTCTCGACGTAGAAGCGCGTCACCCAAAGTTGCTAAGGAAAGCGCAAATATTTGACGGATACGGGAGAAGTTCTCGACGTTATTAAATTGCTTTCTAAGAGCCGCCATTTACTTCAGGTGTGATAGCTAGCCCTATCATTTATTACGTATCTCGCCATCGTACGACAGATCTTCAATTCACTGTCCGTAGCTTAGGTGGACGATGTGTTTTTTGCATGATAAGACAGCTTGGACAAATGAACGGTTTCGTCATGACGTGCAACATTATCACCACGCTTATTTACACGCTGATTGCTGTACAAGCATTTCACTAGTACTTCTAACTCGAGCGCCACCTTTTCGACGAGATAAGTCCCATGATAGATGATTTCATTTGAGTGGACTGAAAAATGATAACGGCAGGTTTGTAAATGTTGCCCAGTACATTACCTTAGGGATGCCGAAATCGAGGAGAAAACACTCAGCAGAATTTCGAAAGGAAAATACAAAAATAAAACCTTTAATCAAACTGCGAAGGCATAATCAGCATCACGGTTCAAGTATTGTTACCCAAAGAGAAAGAGAGAAAGAAGAAACGGCGCTGTAAGTGGAACTCGGGCTGTGTAATCGCATTAGGCATAACATTTGAGCATTGTCCGCGCTGCATAATGAATACGTATTTCATTTCAAGCGTGAAGGTTGAGAAGCAAAAGTAAGCAAAACGCTTTTGGTTGAATATTTTTCCATTCTTTTTCATTAAGTTTCTTTTTCTTATGATGCCTCGAAAGAAAGACTAGGCGCGGCACAGAATAAATGTTTTTGGTAAAGAACCAGGCCGAAAAATGGTCAAATTGCCTCTGTGCGGACTCTTTATAGGCCTAACGTACGCAGGCTTTCAGGGAACTGAATTCTCCTCTATTGTGTATCCGAAATAGATGCTTAGCTTCACTTTAATGTTTTGTCTCTTACATTACACTTCTTATGAAAGAGCATATTTGTGAATGCACGAGGGTTCTCATGTTCACAACTTTCCACTTAGGTGTATTTTTTACTTCGTGGTGTGCTACGAGATTGTGCCCACCTGTCTTCTCTTTCTTTCTTTCTTTCTCGTTTTGTTTTTTGGTAGACAATTTCGATTTTGCTCCTTCTTTTTTTTTCATTTTACCAGTTTTCCCCATCCCTTCCGCCTAACTTCGTCTGACGCAGCCGCTCCGCCTGTCAACCTACGAGAACGGTTTCTTTTTTTTTTTTTTTTTGCGTAGGCGTGCCAGGTAACGTCCTGGTGATAGAAAGGTACACAAAAATGTTATCGTCAAGCTATGGACTGTAACGAAAAAATGAATTTGAGGAAGCGAAGCTGGGTTTCTGTACGAAGGATCATGACAATAATAACTTTGGCTTTGATGTACAAATATTCATTCACCATGTTGTGCGAAAAATTTCAGCCCATTATGAGCCCGCGGCGAAGGCGTGTTCATCTTTTTGAGATGCATACCATCGGGTTTATGCTGACACTGAGGACGACGCGAGCGAAGGAGAAAAGAAAACGGCTTCTCGTGATAAAAGGCAGCGGGCGCTTTGATACGTGATGCCCCCCACCCCGCTTTATGTCTAGGCAGTAATCGTTGCTGAAATTGCTGGCGCATCGTTCATGTCGAGTAAATGCCGGTGTTGCTTAGGTTTTGTTTTTGTTTTGCTCTTTGTAATATCGGCTTATAGCGAAACAACTGCGTTTTACGATTGCATTGTTTCGTTCCCCCCACCCCCTTTGATTTACCTCATGCGCAGGGTTTGAGTCTTAAAAGAAAGTTCGCGGTGTTGCAGAAATGGAGGAGCAGCGTGACAGAGATACAATTTTAAGTGCTTTTGATAAGATTGGGTAGTTGTTGCTGTTCTTGCGTATATATATCCGAAAACGCCAAAATTACTTGTTCTTGAAAGTAGAGAAAGTAGACGTGCTTTATACATTTGCCCGTGTGTCTGAGACAGAGACTTACACATAGATATCAGAGCAATCATGTTTTCTTTTTGCAGTACTGACACTGTGAATACTCTTCCAACTTATTTTTTTTTCAATCTGAATTGCATCATTCAGCGCATTAGAAATCACGTAAGAATAAGCGTCCCGTAGAAGAGTAGAAAAGGTTGGCTGAAGACTGGCTTAGGCGCATTAGGAAGTAATGTGCCGTAATGCTGCTGTTCCTAAGCCGGAGTTATGGCGAAATAAGCGCCAAGAAAATTTCTATCGAATTGCAAGTTTCTGTGAATTCAGTAAGAAAAGGCTTACTTTCTCCACTCGCGAAGTTTCGCAACATCCTATACACTGAAGATATTTTGCTTTCTCTCCTTCTGGGCAAGCGACTACAAGCAGCTTTTGTACTTGTTGCATTTGTTCCTGAGTTCCAAGTTGCAGTTTCTCATTAATTGCGCGTTAATGAAAGGATGTTCTTGGTTAGCAGTCGCGCGTACTTGCTATAGACGTTTTCATCGGGCGAGGAGGAAAGGCTCGTCATTTCCTCCTCTCCGGCTTGCGCGAGCCGTCGAGTGCTGCGGTTGTCCGTGAAACTGAACTGATGTCAGTTCATGCAAAGTCGTGAACAAGCACTGTGCATCCTTTAGGGGCAGAATTAGCCACAGTATGCGGAAATTTTCCCTCGCTGCGCAAAAATGCGACGCACATCGTTAGCCGCGGTGTCTGTATGTGTTCTGAACTATTTTTGGTTGTGTATCAGTTTTTCCTCGACGAAGAGAACCGCCATACGTCCATTGCCGGCGTGAATTGGGGAAATCTTCTCACTTTCGATCTCTTGGTGTGGGCACTAAAACACAAGAGTGCTCGTGTACGGCCCACCCAATGCCACCCCAAAAATATCTAAGCGCTGATCGTTATGCGCCAGTCACCGGCATAGTCCTAACGTACTTGAAGTCTAGTGTAGATTTGACATCGCTATACTTTGCCTACGTTAGCCTCCTGTATGAGTACGATGACCTTGCTCAACACAGCGATCACGGCGGTTGGTAAACCAGCTTGACGCACTAAGGCATTATACGCTTCAGTATTGCCTTTATGCTCTGTAAGGAATAATATCCAAAGGGGATTACATGAGAAGAATCCAACGGCTATTTTTGAGGACACTACTTCCATAAAAGGGTTGAGTGTGTCATACAGGACGGGATGAACAAGGCTTAAAAAAAAATAAGACGAAAAAGAAACGAATATAATTTTTCATACTGTTCTTTCGCGAAAAAAAAGTAAACAAATGCACTGGCTAACGCCGCAATAAGGCCTCGCATGGTCATGCCATGTGCTTTGACCTCGCGCAATATAGAACAAACAGATATATCGCGCAGCATCTACCACTGCCTAGGGCACAATGTGCAGGCAGTCGCTCGACCACTCGACAAGTGTGATTCACACTGTAAGGTGTGCCGTTATTACCAACCAAAGCTGTTCATTTATTTATGGCGTAAACCTCCGCCAACGAGAAATTACATGGTTGTCACGCAAAATATGTACAGATAATTTGAATGCTTTTTCGTTAAAGTGAACAGCGCAAGTTATTCCGCGACACTACGGTATACCCACGCTGCTAGAATATTTTCCTTAACTATTCATTTTCCGCTAAACCATAGTTTGGAATTACAGTGAGAAAGCTCCAGTAAAATCACATTCTTGAAACGAATTTCGGGAAGTACGCCACTGCTCTTTGAGGCTGACTTTAGGCTCAAACACGCACGCGCACACATCGCGCTGGTGCTCCGGCCGCCTCAGCATCAGCAGAAGCTCCAACCATGCCGATCTAGATCAACTTCATTGCGTCTCACAGAACCGTTTCACAGACGCCATGACATTATAAATGGACCATACTAGCGCAAAAAAGAAGAAACCTCCAAGAATTGCCTTTGAGCCTATGGCTTACAACGACTGTACATAGATGGCGCCACTGCCTACGCATTATGGCGGCGCCCATGAAAAAAAAAACGGTCTAACGGTTTATGAATTTCCCTTGTACTTTTGTTTGATATGCTTTGTACTTGGTGCTCTTTGTGAACTGAATGTCAGACTTTTATTCGCTTCGGCGCTTAAAATGAGCATCTTCCGTCATCGTGCCTGAGCTGGATTGCTTTTAGCGGCAACGCCGCTAATATTAGGTGAAGCTAAGGAAGCGTGTGAAATGTGACGGGTTGCTCTGTTTGAGATATAAATGTCTGCACTTCTGTGTGGGTCCGAGTGTTTGGATAATGAAGGCTGTTGAAGGCAAAAACTAGTAATTAACTTCTTGCTCACTTAATACTCTGGTGTATGACTGCAGTCATAAGCATGAAGTTTTCAACAGGCAAGACAATAACTTCTGTACTTCAAACATATTTCTATTACTTCCATGTTACAAACAGCCTGGAATTTTTTATATACTATCAACATTAAAATTTATTTAAATGGTAATACTACTGCGTAGTATAATTTATTTGGATAAGTTTTTAGAGATACTCTGAGCTCATTCTATTGATGAATAAACCTTGCTACGAAAATTCGTAACTATGGCAGCATGTACCTGAAATGACCATGTGCGGGGATTTTACGGCTAACATTAGCCAAACTCTTCAAAAAAATGTGCAGATCGAACGCGCGTGCTGGAATCTAAGTGAAGCGAAGCTTATGTGAAGTGGCTGATTAGATGCCTTACAACTAACGATGATGCGCTCAATCCTGTTTACAATCATGCTGTACAACGTCCAATCTCATGGAACGTTTACATTTCTCAACCACAGCGGTCACGACTTTCTTGTCGTTTGTTTTATGTTTAGGCACAACATCGGCCACAATTAAGGTATGCAAAAACGCAAGCACAAAAATCAAGGCGGATGCACAATCGGAGGCCCATGTTCAGCAATGCGACAAGGATGAAGGTGAACTAAGATTATTGTTTAGGGGAAAAGCGGTGCAGACCGGATGGATGCCCAGAAAACTACGACAGGTAGCACGCAACAATTCTATACATCTTGTGTCGCAGTATGGCATATCCACTGTGGAAGAGTGGCGAAGAACGAACACGCACACACACGCGCGCACGCACACACACACACACACACACACACACACACACACACACGCGCGCGCGCACACGCACGCACGCACGCACGCACGCACGCACGCACACACACACACACACACACACACACACACACACACACACACACACACACACACACACACACACACACACACACACACACACACACACACGCACGCACGCACGCGCGCGCGCACGCACGCACGCTCACAACACACACAACACACACGCACGCGCGCACACACGCACACGCGCGCACGCACGCACGCACGCACACAACACACACAACACACACACACACCACACACACACCACACCACACCACACACCTCACCTCACCACACCACACCAAACCACACCACACCACACACCTCACCACACACCACACACCTACGAAATGGCTAAATAAAGATATATAGTAAATGAAAGAAAGCATAAAATATAATTCAGCAGTCTGTGAACAGATGGGTGTGTTTTAGAGATTCCTCTGGGCGGACATTACATGTCGACGTCTTCTGTAGGAAGTATTTTTGTTCTTATGCGGTAGAGATGTGCACGTCCTTTGTCGGCATGCTAAACTTATAGCAGGCCGTTCACTGGGTACTTTCACTGCGCGTGAATATAACTGTTGCATATATATATATATATATATATATATATATATATATATATATATATATATATATATATATATATATATATATATATATATATAGGCAAATACGTCAGCCAGGATGGCGGCCGACTCAGCAGCAGCCAGGCAGCCCCTCACTACTCAGGAAGGTAGGCAAAGAATGCTTCCCTTAAGTATACTGGTACAGTGCGCGAGTGTTGCTGTGCACCGAGAAAACCTATACACTCAATTTCATTGCGTTACGTCCGGAATAATTAATTTTTCCAAACTTTAATAGCAGCGTGCTAATTCCTAAATGTAGCGCCTGATTGCGCACCTGCTCGCTGCGACGCCATCGCTCTCAAAGCTGATTTCAGGAACAAACTCTGCTCAGCGCCTCACTCGCCAATCGTGTGGAACATTACAAAGATTTTTTTTTGCGAAAGCGCCATTTCCAATATAGTAATATGTGTCACCAGGTTGTATAATATACCAGTTTTCTTCACGTTTGATGCAACATTAAATACAGTTTTCAGAATTCTGGTGGCTTTGCTGAGCTATAGAATTGTAAACTTGTCACTTTCGTTTTTTTTCCCCATCTTGCGATATTCTACAATTTCTGTAAGCAGACTGGCAGCCAAAATAAAAGCTCCCTTGAACAGTCGCTAGATTTTGACTTTTTTGTTTTGTTTAAAAGCAGGAAACCATACCAAAATAATTTCACTGGTTGCTAAGAAAAGCGATGTCTGCGCTCCTACGTGTGTAAATAGAAGCACTCGAGTTAATTATGCTTCCGCAGAAGCATAAACATCATTCCTATTCACTGTCCCGGATGCAAAGGGTAAGAGAAACAGGAAATTTGGCACACTAGAAGGTTTTCATTTACACATTTAAATTTCATTCTGGTGTTCCATAGCAACTGGGAATTTGCGTGAGACATCCGTTGGAAGGGAACTCGGGGTAAATTTCCATCGACTGGGCTTTCTTAATGAGCATCGAAAACGGCTAATATGAACTTTTTGTATGTTTTTGTTCTGCTCACAACGAGGCCGCCGGAACCTATGTCTCGAGCCCACAACCTCGTTCTATTCAGCAGTCCCGCATAACCTATGATTCAAGGTGTGTTGCTATACTTACCGACCAACTTGTACACCCAGTAACGATTCGCAATCTTGAGTGAATATTCGGCGATTATCACTGCCATTTTGCAACGTAGTACCGCTTTCGCTCTACGCTGTAGTACTCTATGTGTTGATTATATCTAGGGGCCCGGCGCCGTGTTACAGAAGACCCTCGTTACGCTGATGACTTTGCAGTACTTGATTGTTCTTACACTGCTTGTGGTCTCTGCTGCGTTAAAGAACATTGCGAGCAGGAGAACAAGAGAACACGGCTTTCCCTTCGAAACCCGAGAAGTCGATAAAATCACAATTGGTGCTGGCTCATAAGCGTGGCCTGCAACGCCGAAAAAATGGCTGCTAAGATTACCCCATAGCGTTTTCGAAACTATAACTAGCGCCAGCTAACGAGGCATCGATCTTCAGAAGTGCTTCGTCGATGAGAACATAAAGTTGAGGACACTCTTTCGTTGCAGTCGAAACCTCGACTGTCTTAATCAGTCTTAACCGGGTGTCACGCGTGGATGAGTTGTGATACGTGGGAATAACACAATGTGTGGGACCGGGCTGGTTCGTAGTCAATAAGTACAGCGTACAGAACAGAAAGAAGCAATGAACAAACAAAAATTTATTTATCGTTTTAGCCCTGTTAGCAACGTCGCATAGGGACAGTTCTAATGCCATCACGTGTTCGAGTATGCCTTTCTTTGTTACCCTCAATCAGAATTTAGCGTTGACTTCAAATGTGTACTTTCTTTCTTTGTTTCTGTCCTCCGTTCGCAGCTGTGCTGTATCTATAACGAATAACAGTTTGCTAAACATTCTCTTAGCGGTCAGCAAACCTTTGGCGTACATTGTACAAGCACGGCTAGGTCGTCAGTGCCCGAGAGGTCAGTAACCAAGAAAACAATAAAAATTCTAAGCATAACCCCAGACGAGACATCATTCCACTGGTGACAACTTATACTGAACCGCTTTTGCTTTTTCTCAACGCCAACTGAGAGGCTATTAAGGTCAAATGAAAGCCCTATGATGGTTGTGCACCACCGGAGAAGAGGAAGAGACGACAAAAGTGTCAAACGAAGCAATCGGGACACTCCCCATCATGGATTTGATACGAGTTTTGAAACAACTACAACAACACTAACAAAAATAATAATCGTTAGAACAACGCTAACAACCTCAAAAACATACACTGAAGCATACTGTAAAGCTTATGGCAAAATCACAAAAACAAGCTTCAAGAACCAAGCGTCAAATATAATGAATGAATGAATGAATAATTTTGCTTCCGTACAAGCCACCAAATTTCAGCGTTAGGACATTACCCCAAAGATGAAATTACAACTAAGCGAACTTAATTTTACGCATTTTTATTGCGTATATATGTGGAAACATATTTGAGGCATGTAGTTGTCGCAGGCGTTATTGTCAACGTTCATTCGTTCAGCACACGATGTAGCGACACGTTGGTCCAGCCGCAGAAACAGCATAAACGCATTGAAAATGGTACAAGATTCGTGTGTGAGTGCACACGATTCACATGAGCACGAAGAGCCACGTTTGAAATGGAGGTCGTTTCGTCACGTGATGAAACTAGGGCGCTCCTTTCGCGCAATACGCGATGTTAATGTGGGCAAAGTTCAGTACTTGTTTCGTTTGGCTGGGCCTCTTGGTATTTTAACAAGGGTTCCAAATCTGCACATTCCTGTTCCGTTCCACTGCACTCCTAAATTACGTGAGACCTCAGCAGATGCACATGGCGAGCGCAAGAATAGGTGGTGTCTATAAGATTGTGTCCGTGATGCGTTTACGACTACGCAATCATTTCCGGAGCATGCAGTTTGCTAAAGCACAGCCTTAATCGCACAGCTAATCGAGCGCACGTCTTAATCGTGCCGAGTGTCGTTATCAGGCATGAGTCGCTAAAGCATCTCTCGGAGCAGAAGCAATTTGTGGAAACTTGTGCGATGCGCTTGCAAGTTGGCTCTCTAACAGTAAATGGTCAGCCACGCTTCTTTTTTTTTTTTGTGCGCAATGAACAGACCTCGTAGTTTCATCTCGTTCAGGGTTCACTCAAGCTTGCGTTCCTTCCTGCAGGGTCTCCGAAGTTGGCGTCTTGTTTTCTTTTTGGGATTCCCTTTTTTTGCGATTTTTGGTTCTCTGCATGCATCAGCAGAAAAACAACATTTCAAACAGAAGTTGACAGTACGTGCTTTAGTGTTGCAGAGCATGTTATATCGAGTCTGAGCTCAATGAATTTGGCTTGGACATGACTCATTTATGGCAGGTGCTCATTGGACATTCAACATTTGTTCCCTTTTATTGCACTTCCATCGACGGGCGACACGGGACCAAACAATAACGAGACGCCGGCGGTGTCTTCTTATTGCGAATTTCTTATGCAGTCGAAAAGACTGCGTTTGTCATACCGCATGATGTCCAGACGAAGAGCAGTACACGATGTCCTTGAAGCGTATGGAAAACCTGGGAAATGAGGAATGTGACATTTGCATAAGCTGCCACTTTCTTCGTGCGTACGTTCCCCGAAATGCAATAGATTTCTAGTGGTGTGTTTGATATCATGTGTTTCTCCATTCTGAATTTGGTGTCATTTTTTGTTTTGGCGCATTCTAGGGAAAGATACAGAAGAATAGCACTTATAACACGAGGTTTCCTTTCAAACTTTCGCAGGAGAATTTTTTATTTTTTAGTTACATCTGGGCTATATCAGCGCTATCACGGATAGCTGTTCTCTGGGCGTATGGCGAGGACAAGGTGTTATAGTTATTGATGGAATATGGTTATAATGGCGAGATTTGGGGACTGGACACGGAAAGAATGCGCACAGGACAGTCGCCAAACTTCAACTGAGCTTTACTGCGTAAAAATTACGCGAGCAGCAGTTGCTGCGCAGGAACATTAGAGGCAATATTGCCACCGCGCACTTTGTCAGCACAAAAGCAGGCCAACATGCCTCACTTCACTACTGAAAGTCCTGATCTGAGCAGAATAAAGACACATTTCTAACCACACTATAACACATTCTACGCTCTTCATATCCGTTATAACCATGTTCCATCAAACCAGCAACCAACTAGCGCATCTAAGTCTGTTATAGTTAAGTCGCTATCTGTCAGGTAGATGTATCATTTTTTTTTTCAGCCGCTCCAAAATTTCGCTTCACATTAAATGCAATACGCATGTTTTAAAACACCGATAATGAGCTGGAGAAGGCACGGCCTTACATAAACAATGAAGCTAGTTGAAACAACGAGAAAATACTGCAGACAATTTTCTGACAAAGAAGCATGCGCCCATTTTTTGTTGTATTACGAATTATCAAAATTCCGTTGGCTGGTAGGCATCAACAGGCGTTTGACAAGATAAAAAATTTTGTCATTGCCTTGATTCGTCAGTATGATTTCTTTGCCGAACTCTTTCTTATGTCGTGTTCGCTGGTCCCTGTTTGTTGTCCTCTGTTCACCTTGGAGACTTTATAATGAAAGCTGTCTTCTTTCTTCATTATTTTGGTGGAAGCGCAGCTCGCTGAGTATTCCTTTTTGGAACGTCTCCCTAATTATCGTCGTTAAATCTTGATTGGTTTCCTGATTTTCAATATGCCTCCGGTTCTAGGCGCTTCCTCTGAAAGCGTTCAGCTTTCGTGCTTCTAACCTATCTTCAACGATTTTCGGAAGTTCTTTTGCCCCGCAGCACTCGTTCTTTTTTTCATTGTGTGACTCACTTGAACTGTGTCATCGTCATAATTGAAAGCACACAAAGGCCTTGCTGCAGCCTCCTTAGTGTGTTTAAGAAGATGCTCTCAATGGTCGGAGAGTCTTCTTTCCCTTTGAAGTCAACAACACTTCGCTTGCATGTTTGTTTTGCACTGCCGTGGAGGAAGTAAAATGCTTAGTATCGAAGACCTCGCTTATCCTTAGGGCATAGGTGTCGAATGTTAGCGTTTTTCTCAAAGCACTCTAGTCTTCAAAGGGTCCCGAAGTTCAAAAATGTATTTTATCTCTACTGTGTGTTCTGTGGCCTTTCGGAGTATATGAAGCTTAGATGCTGTTCTCAAGAATTTTCCTGTTAGACGAGAAATTGGGAACCACGTTTTTTTTTTCTTTTTTCCCCTTTTTTTCTGTCATGCACAGACCCACAGTTTCACCTCTAGGATTTGTCCCTGTTTACTTTCTTCCATCCTGATCTGTGAGGTTCCCGATTTAATTTTTTTTCTGTTCCATTCTTCGGGTGAACTCTGGTCTTTGCCTTCAGAAGAAAAAAAGAAAACAATACAAACATTCTAGCCCAAGGTTCTTGGTGCATTCTCAATATTTGCAAACTGAAAGCCTGTACAGTCCACTGTCCTTGAGTTAAATGAAGAGAGACCTTCTCGACGTGCGAAGACTCTTCAACGACGAGGCGCAGTGATTGGAATCGTCGACTTCGGCTTTCCATCCACCGGGACAGCCGGACTGCATTACTGAAAAGGAAAATAAATAAGCTATTGACCAGCCTTCGTTGGACTTTCAGGCCACAACGCTTTTTGTCACTTTTGAAGGACCGTGCTGATATTAGCGGACTTCCTGTGACGCAACAACTTGCTACGTCAAGGAGAAGAAACTGGAAAATGACCATTACAGCTAGCAGTTAGTAGGAAAACTGCCACGAGGTTTTTCTCTCCTTTTCTCGGAGATGAATTCGACGTAATGTATAAACATTAGAAGACGAAACAGTCTGAATATGGCAACCCAAGCTCAAGATGTACAATTGTAATTTATTGTGCACTTCTAACTGTAAACAAAGACATTATCGAAGACACCCTGGGATTAGAAAAAGTTGCCATCGAGCGTATACATAGGTTGGGGAAACGCGCCACAGATAAAACTGGACCGGTAATAATGAAGTTACTTGACTACAGACAAAAAGTGGCAATCCAAAACAACTGACTACTCAATTGGTGAAGACTTCTCTAAAAGAATAAGAGACATACGGAAGAAACTTTGGGATAGTGCAAAACCAAACCGTGAAAAAAAGGAAAAAGTATCACTTTCTTTTGACAAACTTTACATTAACAAACGCGCATATATTTGGGTCGACGAGAAGAAGGACAAAGTGCCGATGCAAAAAAACGACGCAGAAACAAACCGCCGTATAACCCGCAGAGCCGCACAAGCGGCACAAGCCGCACAATCAAAAGATTAACATTGATAAATGTAAACGCCCGCAGTGTCCTAAATACAACAGAAGCCTTGGAAAGCCTTCTAGTCGATTACGAGCCCGATATTGTGGCCATCACGGAAACATGGCTATCACCCGCTGTATTCGACCACGAGATTGCCCCGCCAAACTACACAATCATCCGAAAAGACCGACCTTCACGAGGTGGAGGAGTGACCTTACTGATAAAAAGCTGTCTTCGCTTTGTCCTTCTTCCCGAGGTAAACAACGCTGAAGCCGTTTTCTGCAAAATCTTGTGCGACGGGACGTCAATCGCAACCGGTTGCGTTCATCGGAGCCCTTCCTCTGACAGTGCATGCCTTTCAGCAATTCAAAAATATGTGCAGCGTCATGTCCATCAATCCAGGATTATTCTTGCGGGCGACTTTAACCTAGCTGACATAGACTGGTCCACAATGCATCATACGTCAGAAGCCTCCGAAGTGCTAATAGACTTAATGCTAAATTTTAACCTACATCAACTTGTCACTCGTCCCAACCGCGTTCAAGGCTCAACGAAAAATATCCTCGACCTCATATTTCTTAGCAACCATTTTACTACAAGTCAAGCGCAAATAGACATTATTGAAGGAATATCTGATCACAGTATACCCATGTGCACATTCCAGCTTGATCATTGTATTACTACCCAGTCTACAGTTGTTGTTGTTGTTGTTGTTTTATTTCTATTCTTGCCATACAAATTATCAGACACTGACTGAACCCATAGCCAGAGGCTAGTGTGGGGTTCAGATACAAAAATGCACGATGGCAATGACACAACACTTGTGTAAAATAGAAAGCCCAAAGTCACGGCGAAAGACCAGAGTACACTATACAATGAGGAGAAAATAATACAATATGCATTTTACAGGAGAATGAATAAAGATCTGTAATGAACAACACTGTACAACAAACACAAACCGCGAACGACTGTCACATAGATCAAATAAGACTCAAAAAGTATGTTCTTAATGCTTTATTAGTTTCGTGGGACTGTTTTATTTCTGGGGGTAAAGCATTCCAAACCTTGGCTCCTGAAAACTGCACCAATCTTTCACTGTAGATGTTATTATTCGGTGGCAGATTAAAGTTACTATGTGTGAGGTTTCTCGTGAGTCGAGAAGGAGAGCGAAACAGGGAGGCATTGAAAGGTTGGTTATATTTTACTATGTTGTTTACACACAGCGCTATCTTTAAAGACCGCAAAAGATCGAAAGGAAGGATATTTAATAACTGGAAAATTGGTTTACTTGGTTCAGTATACTTGCTTTGTGTTATAATTCGGACAGCCCGTTTTTGTAATCGCCGGATAGGATCAAGGTAAGTGTTGTATGTTAAACCCCATGATTCTACACAGTATGTTAGATGACTGTTAATAAGGGTAAAATAAAGGGTACGCAGTGTATGTGTGTTAAAATAATCACGGGCCTGTAATAAGGCATAACAGCCAGAAGCCAACTTTGAACAGACTGCGCTAATCTGATTTTTCCAGTGAAGATGTTCATCTAGAATGACACCAAGATACTTAAATGAGTGTGTTCGCTCTAGTGAGTGGCCGTTAATGAAAATGTCAATTTGGAAGCTGTCAATGACTTTTGCTCGTGAACTAAATACCATATATTTGGTTTTGCTTGAATTAATCGTTAGCTTGTTGGTAAAAAACCAGCGTGTAATTTTTTTCAATTCAGCGTTAGTCTTTGCTTCTAGATCCTCATGGTTATCTGCTGTCACTATGATCGCAGTGTCATCAGCATACATTAAAATATCACAGCAACTTAGGACCTTCGGCAAATCATTCAGGTATAACGAAAATAACATGGGCCCTAAAACGGATCCTTGAGGAACCCCGGTCCGTAAATATTTAAGTGATGATATGATGTTATTGATAACTACAGCTTGTTGACGGTTTTCGATGTAACTGGAAAGTAAGCTGTAGGCTTCACCGCGAAATCCATAGTGGTTTGATTTGTTGAGCATAATAGCGTGATCCACAGTATCAAACGCTTTCTTTAAATCAACAAATACAACAGCGGCCAGTTTGTTTTCATGTAATGCTGTGTTAATTAATTGAGTCAGGCTTAGGACTGCAGATGCCGTTGAATGATGTTTTCGAAATCCATGTTGCTGCTGACAGAGTAGGTTATATTTTTCTAAGAATTTGCAAATATTACTGGATAAAATCTTTTCGTAAATATTATTAATAACACTTAGGACAGAAATGGGTCTGTAGCTTGACGGGTTGGATCGGTCTCCATCTTTGTATACTGGGACAACTTTGGCAATCTTTAGTACAGAGGGGTACTTTGCACATTTTAATGAATGATTAAAAAGTTTGCATAAGATGGGGACCAAGATATCAGTGTTTTCCTTAAGTATGCGTGGGTAAATACCGTCCAGTCCGGCAGATTTATTGCCTGGTAAGCTGAGAATAATGGATGTAATTTCCTGGGGTTCGATTTCAAACATTACAAAAGTATTGAGAACTGTATTGGATGCAGCATTTTGTTGTGATTCGGGAAGTTGAGCAGCTAATGATGGGCCGATATTGGTGAAAAAGGAATTAAATCTTTCTGTAGTATTGTGATCTATTTCTTCTGGGAGAACACGGCGGAAACTGGCTTTGCCAGCAACTTCGTTTATTATTTTCCAGACCTTTTGTGAATTGCCAGAAGCCTGTTCAACGAGACGCATGTAATATGCTTTTTTTCGTGCCCTCATCATCGACACGGATCTATTGCGCAGATTCTTAAATTGTTTGGAATAGTAAACATTATCCTCGTGTTGCTTCCACTTACGGTACCATGAATCCTTCTCTTTTAGAACGGCGAGGATTGGCTCAGTCATCCAAGGGCATAGTGGTGCTTCGTAAGAGCGAACACTAATATTTCTGCTGCAGGTAGTAACCATTTGCGAAAGCGTGTCTATTAGGTTACTAAACTCTGTATCGACGTCATCATGGTATATTACACTGGGGTCAATGGCCAATAGATTTTCTCGCAGTAGGGCATAATCTATTTTAGATACATACTTCTTAATCTCACGCTCTGGTTTTATGTCAATGTCAGCAGCAACAAAAAGTGGGAGGTGATCGGAGATGGGTTCGCTGTAAACCCCAGCGCGTATCCCAGTCGGTATATTTGTTAATGCATGATCAATAATAGATGAAGAAGAGGTAGTTACACGCGTCGGTGTATTAATCATATTTCGGAAATTGTACGATGTTAACAGGTTCATGTAATCTTTGTGGCATTCAGCACTTGTATCAATGTTAAAATCGCCAACAATAATTATGCCTTCCGAGTGTGTAGAAAGAGTTTCAAGAATTCCTTCGAGTTTATCAAGAAAGGAGGAAAGGCACGAGTTTGGTGGACGGTAAATAACTCCAACAGTGAATGAATGGGGCAGTTTTATGAACAGTGTTTCTATGTCTGCATGACTGAGGGTGACTGGCGCCAAAGACGAGAAAGGTAGACCATTTTTGAGAAAAAAGGCAACACCACCACCGCGGTTTTTTTATTCTCTCGGATGAGATATCATAACATAGCCAGGAAGCATAACTTTCTCATCTTTTTGCAGCCAGGTTTCTGTAAGTGCTACAATATCAAAAGATTGGGAATATCTTGTCAAGGAAGCCACTAGAAGGTTCAGGTTCTTCCTCAGACTGCGGATATTAGAGTAAAATATTGATGTGTTTTTGTCGCTGCTTAACAGGTCATCTTCATCTATGGCCAAAGACATTGTAAGAGTGTACAAGTACTAAAACACAAGAGCATTGGTAATCAAACAATTTTTCCCAGGTCATCTTCACAGGTTATGTGCATTACCCTCGAGCTTTCCGTTTTTCTCATCAAGATTTTGCCTTCAGAGACCCATGCGAACTTCCAGCCTCTGGCACGCTTTATGCCAATAGCTTTGCCGAGCAAAACCTTTTTTTCTGGACATAAATGTTCGTTGACAAAAACGGGATCGTTCTCTGGGAAGCCAAGCACGGAAGTATTTAGCCTGTTCTTTTTCGCTGCTTGCAATATTTTGTCACGTGGGGACCTTGACTTAAACTTCACAATTACATTGGGAGGTCCCTTCGACTTGGTTGGAACACGATGTACAGCGTCGATTTCCTCAGGAGAAAGCTTAACTTGTAGGTAAGAAGTTATCTGTGTCATCATGCTACCGAGGTCCTCGTTATCAGATTCAGGGATACCTTTCAATTCAATGTTATTCCTTCTGCTGTATTGCTTCAGTTCAACCAATTCTGTTTTTAATTCCTTCACTTCATTCGTCAGCTTCTTATTTTCTTGCTGAATTTCCAGATTGTTCTTCTTTACTTCTACGAGTTCAATCCTCATCGTTTTAACTTCTGTTCTGAAGCCCTCAAAGGCAGTGTTCATGAAACCCATTGATTCCTTTACTGCTGCTATTTCAGTCTGTACAGCGTCGCTAGATGAGTTCAACTTGTTTACGGTAACCTTAATTTCAGTCATGGCCTCCATAAATTTGGAAGTCATTTCTATCAGAACCTTAGTAACTTCTTTAATGTTTTTGGGAGCCTCGTCTGCGAGTGTCTTGGCAAAATTGTCAAGTTGCGTAGCCTCGTCGTCCCCCATTTTAAGAAGTTCTCCACAAACGCGTCACAGGCAACAAGAGGTACCAGAGCAGTGCAGCAACCGTAAAATGCAAGGAAATAAACTTTCACACGAATGTGTGTGCGCCCACCTGCATAGGTGCAACAATCCGGTTAGCAGTCGCACAAACGGCTGCCAGCACCGCTCTGATGTGTCCGTGGCTGTCGCTGGCTCCTTTTATAGGGTTGCTTGAGGGGCGTCGATAGCCTTCCGCGCAGGCGCGAATTTCTTGGCTGATTGCTTGCACAGATCACTCTGCGGCCACGCTCCGGAATGTATCGTTGGGGCTGCGTTGGATAAGATGGTCCTGCGCCGCTCGATGGAACCGCGTCAAAATGCCTGCATAGGTGCAACAATACGGTTAGCACAGGGGGGGGACACTCCGTATACATCCCATTGGCCGTTTTCGAGCAGACGCTCTTTCGACGCTAGCGCCAAGGTCCCCTTCAGTTACGGCCCTAACCAATGGGCGACGCATTAAGCAAAATGGCGGCGCACGTGATTGTTTACGTTGTCGTGGCAACAGCAACAGCAGCCGCGCGGCACCTCCTCTCCCAAACGTTTTTCTTTCCTTTTTGTTTTTATTATGCCGACCCGCTCCACTCCCTTTCCCCCATGCCGCGCGCGCCGCTCACTTTTTTTTTTGTTTTTACCCGTAAGCGGCGCGTTTTTTCTTCTTTTTTATAGCGCGCTTGTTACCGCGCGCCACGCGCCAGCTCGCAAGCAATGCGCGCGCTACGCCGCGCATTGGCATTGCTTGCGAGCTGGCGCGTGGTGCGCCGTGGGCTATGCGTTGGCACGCACGCAGTCTTGCCCATACTTATATTATACCAGCATGTGCCGGGACATTAAAAAAGATTCCACTTCCAACACAACAGATGTTTAGTCTCGCTTTATTGACTTCGTTTCCGAAAAGAGATTTTTCTTACAACGTGGTGTGATACACGCTCAAAAAATGAGCAAAAGTGAGAGGTGCATGACATATACAAGAGTACTAAAGACAAGAGTTCACAGATGGTGAAATAACAAAAGAAAGTGCTAGAAAACGCGAAGGCCATTTCATGTACACACATATAAAACAAGATTTTTATATAACGTCCTCAAGACCTAAATGTAGACGAACTCCTGATATGTGCACTAAGATATTGCACAAAATTGGACGACATCTATGACATAGTCATGACAACTATAAAAAGGGAAAACTCACTAGTAATGGCAAAAACAATGACACGCAAAATACCTGAAAGATAGAATAAAATGCTAACATTGTTTGATTGAGAGCCATACCAAAAGAAAGCTTACTTATAAATCTGCACGAAAGTATATGAAATGCTTGACATGTTCATTACTGCTGAACAAATTGAAAAAAACATGGCAGAAAAAAATAACATTGTACTAAAAACTGAAACACACATTATCACATTATTTTGCACTTGGCCACAACTTGAGTAACGGTGGCAAGGGGAACAGAAGGTAGTCGGCTTTTGCAGCAGCACATAGAAAACATTCGCAGAAAGGCTTATTCCTCAATCAAAGACCAGGTAAAACAGGCCAACACGACTTTTCTTTCTACCCGAATGCAATGCTTAGCAATAAAATTACGTCACTTAAGGCACTAAGTCGTACCTACTGGGCTCTCCCTTGTATAATAAACACGCACTGCAAAAATCTGCATGTAGGACACTTGCAATGCTCATGCTTTGCAGAGGAAAAAAAAGCGTATCATGCCTACACATGAAGGTTGTTCGCGCGGTTTTCCCATCGGGGGTTACTGAGATAGTACACAAACACTAACAGTAATTTTTCAGCTGTTAGTTGGTTTGTAGAACGTGATACACAGAAAAAGCACTGAGGGCGGTATGGAAAGCTGGGCAAGTTACTGAAGTTGCAGAATGAGACTTGGCACAGAAAAACACAAGTCACAGACCAGGTGACAATGAGGAGGAACATCTATTTGTCAGCTTTCTCTACCGGGAAGAGGCAAGTGTAGCACAATCAAGGCGCAACGACGTCCGGAGCCTCATGGAGTACACAAATGGACAGGGCTGTATTCGTGTACATGCGCCTTCTGATGTCCTTGGGTCTGAGCGCTCACCTGTTTTCTTTAGGCACCCGGAACAACCTTGCAGGACTTGTTTTTGAGGTGTTTGTGCACTACTGCACGATGCACGAGCGGTACGAGTCGAAACGGGTGAAACATCGCGGAGCACAAGCACACAGCTACCGATGACCACAGAACTGACGAAACTAGCCACGTCGGTCAACGCACAGCAGCGCACGCATCTCGATGACAGTAGATAACAAAAATAAAGCGTTATGTAGCGGACTAAGCAGCAGCCGGGCCGGCGGGGATGGCACGGCGGCGCGGGCGCGTAGACAGTCGAAGGAGAGGGAGTTGAGAGGGTATTACGAGAGAGGGCGTACGGAGAGGAGTTGAGCGAGGGGAAGGGCTTGGACACCTGGATCGGCGCGCGTGCGCGCGACGATCTACGAGGCCGTGCAAGGGAAACGGATTTTTGCGTCGCCCATTACAGAGATGGCGCCAATTTTCTGTGCCACCGGAACCGGGGAGTGTCCCCCCCCCTGGTTAGCAGTCGCACAAACGGCTGCCAGTAAAGAGCTTTTTTAACTTTCATAAAGCAGATGACGCCAGCATACTAACTTATCTGTCGCATGAATTCGATTCCTTTTCGGAAAAAGCATCTCAGGAATCTACTGATGTACATGCATTGTGGCTACATTTTAAGAGCATCGTCCTGCACTGTGTAACTAATTATATTCCAATGCAAAAGAAAAAACAGCACCTTAAGAATCCATGGATCACACGCGAAATCATCCATGCTAAACGGCGCGCAAATCGGCTTCGTAAGGCAAACAAGAATAACCCAAAACCATCTACAACCTTGAAGTTAAAATCTGCAGTTATGCATTTCAAGCAGAAACTAAAAAATTCGAAACAATATTACTACAGTGTCACTCTTGCTAACTTCCTAAAAGATAACCCACAAAGATTCTGGAAACATCTGCGCAGTACCGAGCAGACAACAACCAAGCTAACTGAAGAAGAAAGAAGTGCAACGCCAAACAAATATAACAATTTCTTCAAATCAGTCTTCACGGAAGACAATGGTACACTCCCCCCTCTTCCACCATCCTGTATGTCAGTGCTTGATCGGTTAATAATAACGGACACCGGAATCCACAATCTTCTCCTCAACATTGACCCTAAGAAATCAATCGGGCCTGACGAAATTCCAAACGAATTCCTAAAAAAATATGCTGAGTGGTGCAGTAGATATCTGGGACACATTTTTCGTAAATCACTAGCAACTTCTAATCTACCACATGA
Organism: Dermacentor variabilis; assembly: GCF_050947875.1. Taxonomy (NCBI): domain Eukaryota; kingdom Metazoa; phylum Arthropoda; class Arachnida; order Ixodida; family Ixodidae; genus Dermacentor; species Dermacentor variabilis. The sequence goes on along the minus strand of NC_134576.1, from coordinate 48,404,709 downwards.
CTGGAAAAAGGCTAAAATAATACCGATCCACAAGAAAGGAGACAAAAATAATGTTGCTAATTGCAGACCCATATCTCTCACCAGCACTTCAGGCAAAGTACTAGAACACATCATTCTAAAACACATGACAGTATTTCTAGAACGTGAAAATATCCTATCGCCTCACCAGCATGGTTTTCGATCTGGCTTATCAACCATCACTCAACTAACAGAGGTAGTTCATGACCTTGCTCTTAGTATTAATAATCGTTCTCAAATTGACATGATTTTACTTGACTTATCTAAAGCTTTTGATTGCGTGAGTCACACTAAGCTAATTGCAAAAGTGGAGCATGCCATCGGAAAAGGAGAAGTTTCTGCTTGGATAACAGCTTTTCTAACACACCGCTCACAATTTGTTATGTTTGATCACATGCCATCTGATGCCGTTCCTGTCATATCTGGAGTACCACAAGGCTCGGTACTCGGGCTGCTGTTATTTCTGATCTTTATTAACGATATAACCAATAATATAGGGTGCAAAATCAAACTCTTCGCGGATGACTGCGTGATATATAAAGAAATTAACAGCCATAACCACCATCTCGATCTTTCTGATTCCCTTAACACGCTAGCCGAGTGGTGTTCCCAGTGGCAAATGTCTATTAACATCAATAAATCAGTGGCAATGACAATAACAAGAAAAAAGCAACACTCTCATTTCACCTATATCGTTAATGGCACGCCTCTTTCCATGGTTGAGCAGCCGAAATATTTAGGGATAACGCTGACATCAAACCTCAATTGGGAAACACATATAACTAATATTACAACTACTGCACTACGATAGCTATTTTATCTAAAAATACGCCTAAAGATCGCTCCAACGAACATTAAGCTTCTGGCCTACAAAACATTTGTGAGACCTATTTTAGAATACGCTAACACAATTTGGTTTCCTTACACAGCAACTAACATAGCTAAACTTGAAGCTGTACAAAGAAAAGCCGCAAGGTTCATTCATAGCAAATATCGTTCTACTGATTCACCTTCACGTCTCTTAGCTTCCTCAGGCCTCAACACATTATCGACGAGAGCGAAACAAGGTCGACTAAAATTTCTGTTTCACATGCTGCACCTTCAGTATAAAATTGATATCACCCGGTACATTTCATATTCGCAATCTAGAATAATACGGCATCAACACGAACATACGCTAACCGAGTATTAATTTTCTAATGACGCATTCAGGTACTCATTCTTTCCTCGAGTAATCAGAGAATGGAATGAACTTAACTCGTCATTAACAGCGACAAATTCTTTATCCCTATTCGTTTCACAACTGGAGCTCATCACAAGAGATTGTTAACGATTTCTCATGTTTGTTCCCTGTTCTCTTTATGTTAAACTAACAGTGCTTAGAAAAAAAATGTATACACTTGTTTGTTTCCAAATACTTCACGTTTTTGCTTTGACTATGATATGCCGCGGTTGTTGTTCATTTATCATTTATTATGCTTTGTTTAGTGTTCTGTTGTATAGCTTATCTACCTTATCCTTTGTATTTTGTTGAATATTGTTGCTTTTTCATTCTTTGTGTACCTCACACATGTATTTATGTCGGGAAAAGAAAGTGTTCATGCCCGTCTGCTAGGCTCTCGGCTGAGAGCGGCAGTATTGTAAAATAAACGAATAAATAAATAAACGCTACATGCCATAGGTACAACTATTAATTTTCATATAAGGTTAAGCAGTGAATTTTTCAGGTTACAAGGCCGGTCCTGCCACAGGGGTTGCTTAGTAACACATTGCACCAGTTACTATACTCGCGGACAACTTTCTGTGGCAATGAAGGGAAAGCTACGGAGGCAAAGCGCGCACAAGTGAGAGCGCTTCTGAAAATGGCCCCCGCGTTTTGATTCCCGTTAGGTTACCGTGAGGAAGAGAGAATATAAACGCCTTATGAGCAACAGTTAAATAAGATAAAATACAGCACTGAATGAAAAAGTTTATTTATTTTGCGCGTTTTCCCTTCCGCGTCTGGGCAAACGGGAGACCTTCGCACGTGAAGCTGCGTCGATTCCGCGTCTGTTCCGAGCAGCTAAAAGCACTGTCAAACGCAGGCGGACTACTTGGCGCCGTAACACATGTGCAACAGCCACGCGCCCGTAGCTTTCCCTTCAGTGCCACAGAAAGTTGTCCGCGAGTATAGAGGTGCGCGTTAGTATGTTGGCATGCTTCTAGCTCGAAGCATGCTATGAACGTCATATGAGAATCATACTTCCCCTAGCCTGCTCACAAAGCACGTCTTTGGGTAAACATGCTTGAATTTGAAAAGTGGAATTGATAAGAGACAACCGATGTAGTGGAAAAGCTTAGATGCGGAAAGGTTAGGATTTGCATAGCGTTTCCGTTTCAGTCCCAATATAGCACTAGGCAGAAATGGCGCCCAAAATTTATGAATTTGTTTCATTGACGGAAATGAATGCAGTTTTAACGCGCCATGTTTCTTGTCCGCAATTTACAAAATGTAGATGACAATAAATTGTACTGCCTGTTTGCAGAATCAAGACACGTCTGATGTATAATAGGGTACAAATAGAATATTCTAGCGTGGTTAGCAGACCCAAATTGGGAAACGTAAAATATTTCAGTGAAAGGAGAACGGGGCCATGTCTCAGATAAACAACTTTTAGCAGTTCTTCTGACGGTTCGTTTTTGTGTTCGAAAGTGTTCTCATTACTGATTTGGCCTGTAGTCGTATGAAAATGTATCATTTGCTATGAGTCGGCTTTTCTAAGGCAGTGTTTTTAGCTGTCCTAATTTTTTGTTATTGAGCATAACCACGCTGTGCATTTAGTCAAGCATAAGCTTTTCGACATGAAAGGTATTTCAGTTCGGTTAGCACAGGGGATCGCTTGTTGAAACCGCATGCACGTAAAACATAACACCTTTTCTTATATCACTGCAACCGTACTACCCACGCATGTCACTCTGATACTGTTGTATGGGTCATGTTCACAGGTGGCGCCATCGTCTCACCATGCATTACGCAATAAGTGCTAAATTTAGCCTGGCGCACGGGGTTCGGAGAGGCATAACTCGGTAGTACGTTTGGCGACCCGATCGGAGAGGGGAGGAGGGTTGTGTTCGAGAGAGCTCACTCGGCCAAGGTAGCTATAATCCATCAAACTCGAGCCAGCGCTCATCAGCAGTTATAAGGTGTACAAGTGCGCTATTTGTTTCAGGAATTTCACGCTTGCTCAGCTATGGCGCACCCCCGCGTTCGACAAGTTGGGTCTAGAAATGGCATAGAGAGACTCGTGCAGCAAGACAGAAGGCCGCCGAATCGCGTCCACCACCCGTGGCCACGGTGGGCCCACTACAAAAGGGATCGAGCACGATTGCAAGTTCAGGCCCTAGGACCCCCCAATAGTTGTATCATGACTTCATAAGTTATGCGTGTAAGCTTTATAATGCGTGATTAAATGTCGCTTGTGGATTAGGCTACTTGATTTCTATACCCTAGTTCAAATACACGCTCACCAGCCAGCACAAGGCGTTTCAAGTGCCCCACAGCGGCTGCATCCCCGATGCAGCCGATTCAGACTCTGAATGTCCAACGAGACGGAATGCCCAATCCGTCCCATGACCGGTGGGACGCAATGTCTAATCGAGAGAAAATGATTAACCAAGACAGAATGTTTAATTATAGTGAATTAAGGTGAACTAAAAAACGAATGCTTCGACATTCGAGAATAATGATTGGTAGGACTTCTTCGGGAGTTCATATAACAACTTTTGATCACACGATAATCGAGCTGCCAGTAGAACCGCTTTTGTTGTTCTTAATAGCTCTTTAAGGGCTCAAAAAGTTACTGTCATATTTACTGAATAAAATTCTGTGTATGTTTCTCCCATATGCATCGCTTTAGTGATTGAACTAACATAGTATGCCCGTATGCAAATGACTGGTGGTCCGGGTAGAAATATTACGCAACACCACCTCAGATGCTCAGAAGCCTCGATTCGTGTACTTGGTTCTTTCCTTTATGCACGCACCGAACTGATCGTGAAAAAGAAAAATAAACACGCAAACGCCGCGTTGAATAAGCATTTCTCCACCATACGCACGTGGCAAGATTTCATCCGTTACAACGCCAGTCTGAAGACGCGGCGATCGAAATATTAGATATTTCCTGTACAGCAGTCACGTCAATGTGAAGCACAGCGAATCATTAAACGGCACAACTTGATACATTTCTTAAGCGAAATTCACTGCTAGGTCGCATTAAGAGGGAGCTTTAGCTCGGGCCCGACTCCGACGCGGCCTATTAAAATACATGTAAAACGGAAAAACGCTTTCATGAGATGACCGCTGGACCGACTTTAACGAAATTCACTACATCTGCGAGAGAAAGCTAAATTCTAGTGACTTTTGGAAGCGGAGTGTCAATGTAGGGCCTGAATTTTGTTAAAATGATTTTCAAAAATTCGCAAGTCTGAAAAAGATAGATCTACGAAGTTTACAAATAGCTCTTCATCAAAAAGAGACATCGCGGTTCTATAAAAGGCATCCATTAGACCATTCAAAGCGGACAAATTTCATATGTCAATTTATATATTACCTGAATTTGTTACATTGTGTACGAGGGTTCTGGAAAAGCTGTATCTTCATAATACTAAATTTCTTGACATTCACGTGTAACATACAAGTTTTGTCCGCTTTAGATGTACTATTGGACGCAATTAATAGGATTGTGATGTCATTTTTCTTTGCTGAGTTAGAGTTGTACACTTGGCAGTTCAATTTTCTTAAAATTTTTAATATTTGCAAATTTTTTCTAACAAATTGACGACATAAATTGAAAATTCGGAACCAACAGTCACTAGAATCTAATTTTTCCTCTTAAATGAAACAAAGCTCGCCAAATTTGGTGCGGTAGTTGCCGAGAGAAACGAATTGTCATTTTACGTATATTTAGATGGGAGCGCGCGAGCTAAAGCTTCCTCTGAAGACGAAACTTTTGGAAGCTCGCACTATTACTCGAACTCGTTTCTTGCGCCATACACTTGACTGAATTTGTTGGAGTTGGTTGCATTTAAATGCGTTAAAACCTACCTGTGGCAATGAGTACGTTTCCAAGTTAGGCCATCATTTTTTCATAGTTTTTTAACTTTCAACAAGTATTTGAGATATTTAAGTTCATAAAGGGTGTTTATTGACAGTAAAGACAAAGAGGTCGACCTGAGCTAATGCGCTCTAGTCTGCTACTCTGCACTGGGGAAGAAGGAAGGGGAGTGAAAGTACTGGGATGGGTGATGATAATAAGAGAAGTGGTGTGTTTATGTATATGAGACAGTTGCCTTGCTTGAGCCACCGGTCTAGCTTGATGTCGTGCAGACGCTTCAACAGCGCTTTAGTTGCCCGCATTGAAGCTGCAGTGTCAGGCCATGGGCCGACGAAAGCGTCCTCCGACAGTCAGTGGTTGCCTGCCAACCGTGGCTAGGGAACTTTACAACGTTCTTCGCTCCGGCTTATATGCTGGACAATCGCACAATAAGTGTTCCAGCGTTTCAGGCTCCTGGCAGTGTTCACAATCAGGGCTGTTCGAGTGGCCGATGAGGTGCACATGGCGACGGGTGAAAGCAACATCCAGCCCAATCCTGTGTAGCAATAATAATAATAATAATATTTGGGGTTTTACGTGCCAAAACCACTTTCTGGTTATGAGGCACGCCGTAGTGGAGGACTCCGGAAATTTTGACCACCTGGGGTTCTTTAACGTGCACCTAAATCTAAGCACACGGGTGTTTTCGCATTTCGCCCCCATGGAAATGCGGCCGCCGTGGCCGGGATTCGATCCCGCGACCTCGTGGTCAGCAGCCGAACACCATAGCCACTGAGCAACCACGGCGGGTTCTGTGTAGCAATGAAGTTTTGCTCAGCGTAACCTTCGGGGCGAACAGAATGTACCGTCTGGACCGATCGTAATAGGCGTCTGTGGATGTTGTCATCGTGGGCTCTGTACACCTTTGTAAGGTCCTGCATGAGTGCCCTGATCATAGTGTCAGGTCGCGAGTAGGCAATCCGTACTTCATCAGAGGAGGAGAATGCCGATCTTGCCAACCAAGCCACAATCAATAGGCACCCATTGAAAAGTGATCACGCGGCCACCTAACTCGGCTCTGTGATGAAGTTCGGCGATTTCCAGCATGAGCAAGTAATATGGTCTTTTCTTTAAAAAGCGTTTGTAACGCTGATTTGGCATCGCAAAGCACCGTCTATTTATAAGGTGTCTGCGTTCTCATAAAACGGACAGCTTCCCGTATTGCCGCAAGTTCCACAACCGTAGATGTCAATTTGAGGTCTAATTGAAATAGCCGAGTACTTCCAAGTTGGTGGGATATCAAATGCTGCCGTTGTAGCAGATGGTGTGAGCGAACTTCCATAATATACTTGTACAGTCCTACTGTATAATCTAAATATACAGGGTGACAGAGTGAGCTGTTTAAAACCAATGGTAGAAACATGGGATTTCTACGTAATTCCGGGTATTTTGAAGCCTCACTAGTGCTCCCGGGAATGTGGGGGCAGTTGACCTGGAACCTTGCGGGTATGATGCTTGCGTGACATGCAATTGCTTCATTTCAAGTATACACCCTTGCAAACCAGCAATGGAAAAGATACTGCAATCCGGTAAACTGCGGCTAATAGCACGGCTCTATTGTTCACCACTCTAAAATATACCCCTAATACATGAACAGCACTTCCGCAAAGCAGTCCGAAGCCAATACAACGATTTCATCTAAGTTCTAAACTTCTAATCACGTTTTTCTGCTACAGGTGTTCTACAGTTGTAAATTAGAGAACTGGGGTATCTGTTTTGAGCGCTGAGCTGCGAATGTCAATAAACTTACTGCTTTAGGTTTTTCAAGGTGCTGATTTTCAGCAGTCTTGTTAAGAAAACTGAGGCGCTCTATCTAAACGGCCGTACTTGGTCCAGTGTCAGACTCGAGTGAGTATTGCTGCGTTAGAAAGTGTTCGAATAGAGAAGGCGGAATTGGCCCCGAAGTAATGCTGCTTTTAAGCGATATTCGCAACCATTTCATCGCCACACCGCTGCATATCTCGCAGTAAATTTGATATTTTGGACTATTGACTTCGGTAAGTAGTACCAGGATAAAATTTCTGCAACGACGCTTTCCTTCTAGATCATCGCAGGTTGTTGGGTCATATGATGTTAGCGATTGACAGCCGCGAGCGACAGTGGCGTATGTTTTTCACCAAACGGAATTCTTCTGCCAAATTTCCACTGAAATCTCTAGGTACAGAACATTTTCGTATTTCGGCCTTTCTCAAGCAAATCTTTGCGTGCTTTTTGATAAGAAGTGTTTTTTCTGTGACAACTTAAGGTATTCGCTTACGCGATTTGCCCCTCCCCCGAAATCTAGAACATCGCACTCCAAACGGCAAATGAAGGAGCACGCGAAGTGGATTCGCAAATGAATTTCAGCTTGAGGGCTTCCCACACTTACCGACTTCACTTTGACGACCGTTTATTCCTCGCATGGAAACTCACTAATGGGATTTTAAGTACGCTTCTCCTTCGCCCACCTCAAGCGATCGCTGTAGCTTTGCGTCCTTGCGTTAGCTTTCGAGCGATATTTCGAGAACGAGATCGCATTTCCATTGACGAACCTTCTTTCAATCGTAGCATGCTTGGGTTGCCGAGAAACAAATGTTGGCAGTGCTTTGAAAGACGCGTCTCTGGACTGAACTGACTTGTTCAGGTCATCATAGTGCACCGCCACAAACGAAAGTCCTTTTCGTCCGGAATGCACGAATGCACGAATGCAAGTTCTCATAGTGTAACGCTAGCAGTAACGGCAAAGAGAAAAGTGCAAGCGAGCAACACGAAACAAGGACTTAACTCGCGCGTAGCCCTGTGAATGTTGTTTAAGCCATCAGTGCACTGTTGGCCTCCATCACTGCATTTGCATCCCGGATATGGTTGTGAAGGAGCACTGTAGACATTGATTTTACTTGGGCGACTGGTTACAAACTCAAAATACGGCTATTTTGGCAACATCATGTTCGAGATGAAGCAATTCTCGTCATTATTTACATTCGAACCAAGAAGGCCACGTTTGAGAAACGGTCGCTTTACAATAACTCGACAACCACGTGCTTTATCCTAATGCACGAAATGCTGCGCTGTAACCTCGATATCCTTAATAACAAAACGCTTTTAACGCGGGACAATATTCTCAACGTTATTCAATGTTAAATCATTTCCTTTGTGATTGAAGGTAGAGCAGAACACCACACTCGAATCAGCAAAATTCACAGTGCTTGTGGTTTAGGAGCGCCACCAAGTAGTAGGAAGAACATTGTCAGGCAATACCATGACCTCCAAGCCTTTCAGTGGCCATGATAATAAAGGTGATTGTAAATATGAAGATTTCGATCATGAAGCTCATTATAAAAGGCGTCACCTTTTAATTAGGGCAGCCTATCTTCACGTTGGGATGCGGTCCTACACAGCCCCAACCTCGAAGAACAGTTATGGGCTGTCCAACGGGCCCGCGACGCGGCGGAGAGACTCGGCCTCTCTGTCCCGACGTGGGAGCGGCCCGCTGCGCGCTAGTGCGCGTCCTAAAGGACCCTAATAAAGTTTTTCATCCATCCATCCATCCTATAATAGTAATCGAGTATGCGTCAGCCAACTAGGTTTTAGTGTACCCATTGCAGTCAAACGTTCTGGCTAACTCCACTTTATTTCTGAAAAATTACCTATGCCAGTGACCGACTCATCTCTTCTCTGCTTTCTTTTCCAAAGCAAGACTCCAGTCAACTCTTCTTAGTCTGCACCACTCAACAGGTGTGGTATCATGGACATTGTTGTCAAATTCAGCCTTATTGTCAAATTCGCCTCCTTGTCAGCTCTGAGAGCTGCTACACCCTATCTGATTAGTTTGAAAACGTGAATTGAACAGTGTACTGAACGAATTATCCGGTAGCGCTTCCACCAGCCCAGTTCAAGCGAGTCGCTGAAGGTTGTGCCCGCGAGGCGTGTCGCAGGTCAATCAAATCATACCCAGAGCCCACGACAGAACAAACTCAAATGAGCTACGCTTACGCTTCGCTGCTGCTCTCACTTATCGCATCGTAACAGTTACCCGCTTTCCCTGCTAGGAATAAGTATGGGAATGCTGTCGCTTAAGGATCATTAATTTAGCTAGTTACATTGGCAACGTCAATGACGACTATCCTTGGAGCCTTCGAACATATGTGCTCAGTAATATGGCACTCTCTTCCTTTGGCGCATTAGTCAGTACGAAGAATAAAATAATAATTTTTCGAATGAATCTGCTAGTCAGGCACCCGTTTTTCTCTACCGACATGACGGGGAAGTAAGTAACGCAGCCTTGAAGCATCTGCAGTAATTTAATGATGCAATTAGTGCGAGTGTGGTAGTAATTGTAGTGCGAGTCTATTGTTGCCATCGCTAGCTGGTTATTATATTGAAAAACGACTAATAGAGTATGTGTCTTGTTGTATAGTTAAAATTTGTACTCAAATTCTGGACTACTGCACAGTGTATCAAGTTACTATATCTCTCGTTTATTATTAAATCCCAACAATGGTTTGTAAGGCCTTGCACTTCCTCTAGCAAAGACGAAATAAACATAAAATTCAACGTGGTTGTCAACACCTCATATCGAAACGCGAATGCCCTTCATGCTTCCCGTCCCAGAACAGTGGTTTAATTTTGCCATAACCAAGTATGGCTTTTAGTTTTTTGAAGAATACTCTTCTCCGAATATGTCTTAGCACCCATCTACCTCAGACCCAATAAAGCACTTAGGCGCGTTGGCTGCTTAAAGTGAACGTTTATTACCTACTGGACCTAAAATTCCAACCTCCGCCTCTAGACACGACTCTTGTCTGCAGTGTAAAGAGTCTTCTTGATAATGCTTTCGTTGTCTTGAACTCACAATTAGGAAAAAAGGAACGAAGCTCCACTTATACAATGTCATTTAATGTGCTTCTCAGCTGCGTCTAATGTTCGAATCTTTAATTTCATGGTATTTTTAGGAGCACCACCCTGCAGAATGCGTCGCGTTTCTGCACATATTTGTGAGCTTGCAATTCTGCCTCTCAATAAGATGTGCGAAAATTAAAAAAAAAACGTTTATTAACTATAAACTATAACCACTTGGATATTACGTCCTTTTGTGCTGGTACAAACACGTTTCAACATAGCTTTCCCTCATGCCATTACATCTTTTCCGTAAGTATTGGCCTGTGCCACTTGATATGTTTTCAGCTGTTTCTGAAAATTCTAACTGCTGTGAATATTTTTTTTATTTTGTTGCCTTGTTCATTACCCGCTCCTGCTCCAACCCTGTGGCTGACTGTAATGTGTTAAAAGAAATTTAAAAAATTGACAAATTTAGAATGTTCTTCTCCACAAACATCGCTTTGCAGAACGCCTTACCAGCTTGCATAACAATCGAGATTTCTTCTCAACTGCAAATGTTTAAACAGTCCTCTTACGGATTCTCTTGTAACAACATTTAGACGAAAAGACGATGGTTGTCACAATGTTCATAGCTGAATGGCAGTTCAGGGCGTTTTCATCTTGTGGCAGTTCAGTAGCTGGCGCCAAGATAAATTAAACGTGAAGAAGCCGGCCTTTGCATGCACTTCGAGGCAGAACGGTATCAAAGGAGGTTTTTGCTTATTTCCAATGCAGGATCGACGCCATACTTTACGTCGAGGCTAAGCCTAAGCCGTCTGGAATCCGAACAGACGTCACTTCCTTGTCCCATCAACATGGCCTCCAAAGAACCCGTCTCCGTCGTCTGGTTCCACGTGGCAGACGTCAGGCTGAACTTGTCTAGTGGCTTACCTCAAAGCATGGACAGTCATCGGAAACCAAAGAAAGTTTACGCATTGGTGGCTCCCGAGCCTCCACCGACCAAAGTGCTGGGAGCGACCGTTGGACTAGTGGACGGTGCTCACTGGAAGCAACCACCGTGGATCGGCAGGGCATTTTTTTCGCTGCTCAGTGATCCACCCGCTTTGCTTCTTAATCGGCTGGATCGTTCCGACACCGGAAGTTACGTGTGCAACGTTTCGTACAACGGTGACAACGTAACCGACGCAGGTGTGACGATAACGCAGGCTATCGTGGATCTTTTTATAGCAGGTGAGTAACTTCTTCAGTTCACTGGATTTCAAATGCGTGAATAAGCAATCTTTGTGTTTCTAAACAAAACATGTATACAATGGACAAAAAGTAAACAGCGGCTACGTGCCTCATTTTCATATTCGCTGCTCTCAACAATACTCTTTGGCCATAAACGTAATGACAACTCGGCCTCACGCATTCATCAGACCTTCTGTTAAATTTTGCGCCTCATATATATATATATATATATATATATATATATATATATATATATATATATATATATATATATATATATATGTGTGTGTGTGTGTGTGTGTGTGTGTGTGTGTGTGTGTGTGTGTGTGTGTGTGTGTGTGTGTGTGTGTGCGTGGGCGTGCGCGTGCGCGTGCGCGCGTGTGTGTGTGTGTGTGTGTGTGCGTGCGCGTGCGCGTGCGTGCGTGTGTGTGTGTGTGTGTGTGTGTGTGTGTGTGTGTGTGTGTGTGTGTGTGTGTGTGTGTGTGTGTGTGTGTGTGTGTGTGTGTGTGTGTGTGTGTGTGTGCGGCGATTATATTCTCCCGCCACAAAAAATGCGAAAGCACTTCCGCCTCATCTCCGTGACGTTACCCATTGCAGTTTATCTATAACCAGTCTGACGTATCAAGAACACGTCGGTATCGTTTCAAAGTCAATTAGTTTATTTGCCATTTCGTAGTTCTTGTCAGTGATCTGAAGTGTTCGGTAGTTCTGGCTCACGCAGTCCCGTTGAGGCAACTTGAAAGTGATGGCATGAATTAGAAATGGCTTAAGTATGTTAGAAATTTAAGGTGAGTCGTGACGAAGGCAGAGAGATCTAGATTTACATTCGCGGATTCGTCACAAAACAAAACGAAAATTCGCGATGAAGGCACAGCGCTGTGCGTTGACGAGGTTGTATGGGCACGACGTTACAGTAATGACGTGACCAAATAGGCAAGTGACATTGTTTTCGGGTATTTCAATGCGTACATCCTTAACTTGCGGTCCATCTGGTGGGAGCTCCACGCTTTAATCTCGCAATCGTGATCGTTTATGTGTAGTGGGCGCGGATGAGCATGCCTGTCTTTTGCTGCCCAAGCTTATTCACGCCATTTGCGGAGCCTGCGTGCAGATTTCGGGGACACCATAGTCGCACAACCGTGGAATTTCGGCTACGCATTACACGCTTGTAAGCCTTATGAATCATGATGTTTGAATTCGATGAATTATGCCATCTATGGCAGAGAGAGCATTCGAACACGACCAATCCCGCTCGATTATGCAGACGTGCCGCAGAGCTACGCTTGACTGAACGGTGAGTAAGACACTAAATTTAGCTTCGATTGCGTCATGCGTGGCGCCAGAACAACGCCATCTGTGCAGGCGGCACACAAATGATAGAGTAATTGATTCTTTCCTCCACAGAACGATATAAAATAAGGGCCGTGGGTAGTAGGGCCGCAAAGATATAAGTGGTGTTAGGGTTACGTGTATTCCTTACATTTTGTTACATGCAGTTTTTGCCGACCGAAAGGAAAAACCTTTCACGTCGATATAGAGAAGCTGCGTCCTAATGCAATCTTTGCTCGGGCACCTGTTAATCCAGTCTTCCAAAATTTCGTTTCTAGTCGTCTTATAACTCAGAAATTCCAAATAAGTATGTTATTCCACATTTATAAAGTAAGTAAGAGGCTTTGCTGTAACGAGGGTGGAAGACCTGAAACAACACGTGCCTGTTCGTTCTACAAGACCACGACGCGCACTTCAGTCATCAAGATATGCAATAAATTAGCCAAATAATTCTACTAATTTTGAGCGAACTTCCGTTTCAGTATATGGATAGTGTAGAACATTGTCACTTGGAAGACCAGCAAGTAGAAAGCTATGTCACCAGATGGAGGCCAGTACATAGGTACAAAAGCGCTTCATCGTCCTCAGTGCGGCGGCCGCTAACTACGTTCGCTAATTTCGCGCGGCAATATTTCTAGTGATTTACGAATGACTGCACACTTCCGGGTCAGAAGTTCTGCAACCTTACTTAATAGTAGCCATCAACCGCATTAACTTACGAAAATTGCTTTCGGCAATCCATGTGCTGCCCCGCTCAACAGAGTGTTGCTTTGGTCAAGGATTTGCGAGGTGCTTAAACATTTACATGAACATAACTACAAAATACTGTTTCCTCTGGCGCGTCTTCATTTCATAGAGAGTTTTAGCGTACTGCTACGGGCTCTTCAACAACTATTGCTGTCTCCGACAGCTTTGTACCTACGAAGAGCGAGCCAGGTGCATCAGTGATGTGGTTGCAGCGGCGCCAGATGGGCGAAGCGGAAGCCGTTTACTAAAGCTCCCTAATGTAAAAAGTGTTGCTCTTTGTAGGAGTCTACCGGAAACGAAGGTAGGGACAAGATTTTTTTCTCGTTATTTCTTCATTTTGGTCCTGTTGCGCATACTGAATCCACGCGTCGAAGCCAGCCAAGAAATCTACGCTCATAATTAATACCATTTCACACTCTATGAATACATATTGGCTCTTGAGCTTCAGTGCATTTGGAAGGCTCCTTATTAGCAGTGACTTTCTGCGAGTCCTCAACACTCATTTCCAGCCAAATACAGCGTTATCTGTGCCTTTAATCCCTATTACAATTTCATCAAGTTGGCCGGATTTTAAACGCGCGATGTTCGGATGATGGTCTCGTCGCCACGAACGCTCCAGTCACCGAGTAACCCTGATCCGTAAACCCACGTGACCTAGGCGTATGGGGGCTTTGAAGTCAGAATGGCAGTAGATCCCTCGATGCTGTAATCGCTTTAACAGTTCCGCGACAAATGTTCTAAACAAATTAAACTTATAATTATAAACATAGTACGCTTATACCTTATCAGATCACTACAGACCTGTAACATATGCAGTATTTCTTCTCGTGCGTCTATGCAAACTACGTTCTTAATTTTATTTAATACTTACGTGCTTTCTTGCACGTCTGTTATCGCATATATTAATACGGATAAGAATGCCCGCACTATTAAAGACATTTAAAACTAATAATTACTAGCGCCTTCATTAAGTAGGCGGAAACTATTTAACGATAGCCGTTAAACATCTGGTGCCGAGGCATATATCGATCATAATTAGTTAAAATCCTACCAATTATTCACCTCCAACGTTTCATAAGCCGCGAGCATGTGAGTTTGCTTATTCATATTTCTTTATTTTCGGAGCAGCTAGGACAATAATACTTAAAACTGCGTACACCGCGAAGGACGACGATTAAGAGAGACGGCACACACTACGCCTCTCTGGGCTCTCCTTTTTCGCGGTGTACTATCGTGAGAAATGTGAGCGGGGAACTCGCCAACGCGTGGCATGTAGCCTCGAAACCGAGTTCAGGTGCGTCCTCACTTGCGTAAATAAGCGCGTGCAAGGCGGCGAGCTTATTTCGGCAGCGCTTGTGTTGTAGTCTTCTTGTCTCGTGTCCCGTCTAAGTTTTGCGCTGTTAACACAGGGACGGAAACCTATCGAGCCCAAGCTGCTATTCTAGAGAATTCTTGCCGTGAAAGCGTCTTGCCGCGAAAGCGCGTTTTTAAGCGTGCCACCTTGCGCGCGCTTACATTCGCAAGTGAGGACGTACCTTTAGAGCGATACACGGATGGCGCTGTCGAAAACAGAGAAGAAAGAGGGGCGCTCTTCCTAAAACTGTTGGCACTCCCACGGCGCCTGCTTTTTTTTCGAGAACGGCAGCTGACGGTATTTCATTGGCAGTCGACAGCCGATAGTATGATTATGTGTCGCAGTTGCTTACAGCGAGAAATGTTTTCTTTCATGCTTTTTGTGTCTTTGAGCGCAGCTCTTAGGCGCCCGTTCCTGCGTTTAGCGTAAGGTGCTTTCATATATATACACCCCAATAGGACCTCGGGTAGACCTTATGAAGCGCATCGTGACACGTGTTACAGGCAGACGGACAGATTTCCCAGGAAAGTAGCTCTAGAATGCTGACACATCGAAACAGTCACACTATTGGGCACGCTTCGGTGCACGAAGTTACCAGTAACCGCAATATCAAATAGCGGGATCAAATGTGCGCTGGCGATGTGAAGTCCCGCACTTTGTAAAAAGAGACGCACGGTGGGAGTGCCAATGGTTATTAGAATAGCGTCCTCCTTTCCACTTTGTTTCCTACGGTGGTCACTGCGTATCGCCCTTAGCAGGGTTCGAAGCTATCTGACACGCGCTCCTGTGTTCCCGCTCGTATTCCTAGCGATAGCACGTGGCTTTAGTTATGAATAACCAACTAGCCCAAGCCTCCACCCTTGGTAGCCACAAGAAATACGTTCAACTCGTCAAATCAATTAGCCGGAAGTGAAAATAAAAAGATAAAAAAACATTCAGCCATTCCACCCTGTGAAGGTGGTTCAGCAGTGACGCTGCTATGGTGGTATAAATTATGCTGGTATAGTTTTTTTTTCGTTATGTAACTGTACATATAATTACGTACGCGTCGTTTGTGTGAACTGCAAAGAAACACACACCCATTCGTTGTCTCTTTTTCTCTTTATTTTATCTTCATCTGGTCATGCAAGAGATAACTACGTCACGCCCTACGTCATACATATGCATAACTGCAGCCGAAGGGCCTTCACAATGTCGCTCTAAAGACGCAAGTGTTGTCGACGCAGCTTCGACGGGGCGCCGTTTAGACGCAGGTGGCTGTTAAACCAAGCCTCGATGCGAGCGATGATGTGCGTTGACCGAGGCGCTGTCCAAAGGAGTGCGCCAAACAAAACACGTTTGTTTGTAACTTGCAATTGATCATACTTCCTAGCTAATTAGCTGAATGAAACTTGGAAGCACTAGAGCTTTATTCTAGCGGACAAACATTGGAACTGTCCGTTTCCCTCCCGTACAAGATCACGTATTGAGGGCAGAGGGGAATTCCATAATATTTACAATTTCACTGTGAACAACGCAATTATGAAAAGTAAATAAAGCTTGGCGTAATAGTTGAGTCGTCTTAGCGGCAAATTGTTACATAAGTTGTTTCAGGATAGTTTCAATAAAACAAGCGTTAGAACCATTTCCTGTGAGCACACTTCCTCCGTAGTTGCCCATGTATTCACAGCAGACGGGAATGCTGTAACGTCTACAACTTCAGTGTGAAAAGAAAACTATTTATGGCAAGTAAATAAAACCCGGCGTAATGATAGAGTCCTCTTAGCGGGCACTTTCACTATAATGTCTTCCAAGATACCGACATCAGATTTAGAGCTACAAAGCATTCTTGAGAAAATTGGCTTTACCGGAAGGCTTTTTCTTTTCACCGCCATGATTTCTCCGGACGGTAGCCGTAGACGGCTTCGCTGTAAAAATTCTTCGCGTCTTTCACAGCAGCGCGAATGTATTGTCGAACTCATCGAGAGAAAACTAATTCTGCAAAGTTAAGACGGAATTAATTTTCCCCGAAGCCACCTACAGAGGAAGAAATTAATTTTAAAAAACAGTTAATAGGCTCTATTGTCTTTGTTCTTTTCATACAATGACGCTCGTTCAACTGCGAGCATCCCTCGCAGGGGCGTCTGCGTCAGCAGGCGTTTGGTGTGTTGCGACACCATGTACCCGAGCACACGAGGGTTGGACGCTCTCGCGTCTAACCGTGCGCGGAGTTGCCGTGTCCGGGGAAAAGGGGATCCTGGAGGTTGAGCCAATGCCGGCTGTTTGGACCTTTACGGCCCCTCGGCGGCCGCAACACACCCCTTTTGCCTCGGCTTCACGTAGGCGGCACCCGCGGACTGACCCACCCGGGGGAAATCGGTAGTTGCCTTTTCCTGTCTCTCTCTCCGTCCAGCCTTCGTCTTTCTCTCACTTTTCATCTTTCCTGTCTTCTCCTAGCTTCCGCTTACTTCCAATTTTTCTAGGCAGCAAGGGTTAGCGTTGTGTGAATAGCCAACCTAGGTTATTTCATGTTTGGTTAAAGTGGAAATATACAGCTGGCGTCTGCAGGCCGTGTTTAATAGGCCCCGCAGCGTCCCCTTGTAGGACTGTGCGGTGTGTGGCTGGAGTTACTGCCAAAATTACAATCTCTTATGGCTACTTCCTTTCCCCCACTACCTGATCGCTCCCTGAGGAGGGGGCGCACCGATCATGTCTTAGAGTTTTTTGCCCGTCAAAAAGAAACTTTCCCTCGCTTCTATGTAGTCCAATCCGAACAACCAGACAAACCCGTGCGAACAATCTCACCATTCATCATGTCTATGTCTCTCACCCAAGTTTTTGGTACAGGTTACAAAGCATCCAGAATGGCAAGCGGTAATCTCCTCTTGGAGCTCCGCAACCACACGCAATATGAAAAGCTACCCAATCTTGTATCATTTGGCGACGCCAAAGTAACAGTAACTGCGCATCGTACTATGAATACCACCCGTGGCGTAGTCTCCGATGGTGATCTCTTGGAGCTGACTGAAGCAGAACTCCTGGAGGGCTTCAGTGATCAGAACGTCATCAATGTTAAACGAATAAGATGAGGCGTGACAATAAGGAAATACAGACCAAACACCTGATACTTACTTTTGGCACAAGTGTTCTTCCCGAGTCCACCGAGGCCGGGTATATCAAGCTTCATGTTCGGCCATGCATCCCTAATGCCCTGCGATGCTTCAAATGCCAGTGTTTCGGTCACAGTTCGCTGAGCTACCGAGGCCGCTAAACCTGGGCGAAATGCAGTGCTCATGAGCACACCTCTGAAACTTGTGTAAACTCTTTGCACTGTGTAAACTCTGATGGGAAGCATGCTGTATACTCGCAGTCGTGCCCATCTTGGAAGAAAGAAAAGGAAATAGTCACAATTAAAGCAAAAGGAAAACATAAGTTTCAAAGAGGCACGCATGCGGATATCCTTCTGCCAAAGAACATCTTTGCCGATGTGGCGCGTCAGGGGGGAAGCGCCACAACGGTCTCCGGCGGCTGTCCGACCCACACCCAGTGAGGCGGCAGTGACGCCATTCGCCCCCAACCTCGGCGGCTGCAGCTAGTGCTGCTACGCCAACCCTGCAAATGGGGCCATCGACCCCGAAGGTGGGCGCAGTCGAGGATGCCCCAACACCCAGGGCCGATACACTGCAACATCAAGCAGACTCACTTGGGGAGCACTTTGAGAGCGTGTCAAGATCAAACCATTACTCGCAATCCTTTTTTGAAATATAAACAAGTAGAAGAATGCAAGCCAATCATAAGAAAATGTCGACAGAATGAACCATACAACTGTCCCTTTAGTATTGCCGAGTTGAGAACTGCCTTTGGCGCACGCAAGAGCTCTGCACCAGGATCTGACAGAATCATGTATTAAATGCTCAAAAACTTACACAATGATACGCAAGTTACACTACTCACAATTTTCAACTCCATTTGGGCTGCAGGATACCTTCTAACTGCATGGAAAGAAGCCATTGTGGTCCCTGTTTTGAAACAAGGCAAAGATCCTTCCTCAGTGGCAAGTTACCGCCCGATAGCCCTCACAAGTTGCCTTGTAAGTTATTTGAAAAAATCCTTACAAAACTCGGTGACTCATTCATTTCCTTGAACAGAGCAAAATGCTTGATCCCTATCAGTGTGGCTTCAGAGAAGGGCGCTCCACAACTGATCATCTTGTACATATTGAAGGAAATATCCAGGACGCATTTATGCATAAACAGTTCTTATCGATATTTCTCGATGTGGAAAAGGCGTATGACACAACGTGGTGATACGGTATCTTGCGAGACTTATCGGAAATGGGCATTCGTGGAAATATGTTAAATATACTAGAAAGCTATTTGTCCAAACGCACCTTCCGCGTTAAAATCGGCAATGTATTCTCGCGACGTTTTATACAACAAACTAGTGTACCTTCAGGAGGTGTGCTTAGCTGCACGCTCTTCATTGTGAAAACGAACACCCTTCGTGCTTTATTACCGCCAGCCATTTTCTATACTGTTTACGTAGACGACATACAGATAGGTTTGAAATCCTGCAACCTTACACTATGTGAGAGGCAAGTACAACAGAGCTTGAACAAAGTGTCCAAATGGGCAGACGAAAACGGATTTAAAGTGAACCCCAGCAAGAGTTCTTGCGTGCTTTTCACGCAAAACAAAGGGCTCATTACAGATCCCAGTATCGAAATGTATGGTCAGCGAATACCTGTGAACAAAGAATACAAGTTCTTAGGCATCATACTTGATTCTAAACTAACTTTTATTCCACACATGAAGTATCTCAAGGTGAAATGCCTAAAAACAATAAACTTACTGAAAGTTTTATCCTACACAACATGGGGCAGTGACAGGAAATGTTTAATGAATCTTTACAAGAGCCTCATTCGATCACGGTTGGACTACGGTGCCGTGATCTATCATTCTGCCGCCCCGAGCGCGCTTAAGATTCTAGATCCTGTCCACCATCTAGGAATACGACTGGCCACTGGCGCTTTCAGGACAAGCCCTATTGAAAGTTTATATGTAGAATCAAATGAGTGGTCAGTCCATCTGCAGAGAACATACATGAGCCAAACATATATTCTGAAAGTTCACTCTAATCCTCAAAATCCGTGCTTTAATACCGTGAACGATATGATATATGCTACACTCTTTTGCAATCGTCCCTCTGAAAGACAGCCCTTTTCACTACGTCTGCGGGAGCTTAGCGCTGAAATGGATGTCCCACTCCTCAAGCATTGCCTAATGCCTCCAGCTAAGCTCCTACCTCCTTGGGAGTGGTAGATGATACAATGCGATTTAACTTTCAAGCAAGTTGCAAAGCACGCTCCAGAGATTGAAATCCAAATGCATTTCTGAGAACTTCTGTACAAACACCCCTGCACGGAGTTCTACACAGACGCATCGAAGTCATACGACGGGGTGTCCTATGCATCCGTCGGTCCCTCCTTCACGGAATCCGATTTACTGCATCCGGAAACTAGTATCTTTACGGCTGAGGCCTACGCACTACTGTCGACTGTAAAGCATTAAAGAAATCAAAACTCCAGAAATCGGTTATATATACGGACTCCCTTAGTGTTGTGAAGGCCTTGATGTCATTCTGTAACCACAAAAATCCGGTAATAATGAACTCCATTCGATCCTGTGTAAAGCATATATATCTAATCAACATGTGATTATATGGTGAGTGCCTGGACATAGGGGCATCGAGGGTAGCGCTCTAGCGGACCAGATGGCCCCATCAGTTTCATTGCATGCAGTTAATCCTACTGCTTCGGTCCCTGTCACAGACCTGAAGCCTTTCTTAGGAACGAAACTACGAAACTACTGGCAATGCTTGTGGGACGTGGAAACAAATAATAAGCTGCACGTAATAAAGCCACAATTAGGTTTCTGGCCTTCTGCAACAAAATCACGCCGAACAGATGTTTTATTCTGTCGTCTGAGAATAGGACACACATTTGGCACCCATAATTTTTTACCAACCGGAAGTGAGCCTCCAACCTGTGGTAGATGCGGGGAGAGGCTGACCGTACTCCACATCCTCCTGGAGTGTCGGGAAGCCAAATCTGAGAGACAGGGACATTTTTTCTTAGCATACCGGCAGCACATTTCTCATCATCCTGCAATGTTTCTCAGTCCAGAACCGCTTTTTAATACAGACAAAGTCCTAGGTTTCCTCAGAGATGCAGTCTTACATGTTATTAGTCCCATACATTCGTAGTGCTTCCTCTCTTTATAGGATGCCGCTAGGATAGTTGTACTGTATAGCACATGCCTCCAGGCCCTTGTGTTTCAAGGGCTCTGGTGAGGCAGTTGTGCTGTAGCTACTTCTTGCATCTTACATGTCCCGCATATCATATCATTCTTCCGCAATGCAGTGTAAGGCTCATAGTACTCATCATTAGTCATTGCCATAATCTTATTGCACGTAGATTTTACGCACTCTACAGCGAATATTTTTCATGCCCCTCTACAGCCACGTCATATCAATTTCACAGAACTTATCATTCCACCACGAAATCAATAACACTGTCTTGGCGCTTTTTGGCCATACCTGGCCCTTGCGCCACTAAACAACACACATTCAACTGCGAGTATCGCGCTGCACCGGCAGTCGGCGTTCAAATCTTGGAGCTGTGAGTTACAGACAACAGTATAATGTACTCATTTCTTTCATGTCCTGAAGGGTTTTCAAGAAATAGTGTCCTGTTTTAGGCGGAAGCGTGTCTACCGCGCCTATGCGCCAAATATGCATGTCCGTTTTCCCGCGTCTATTAAGCTCAACTTGGGATGAGGCGTTTCCCTGCTGGGAAGTATTTGTCAGTGACGCGGTCGTTCGAGTCATGAGAACTAACGGGGTTCTTTCTCTCGAAAAGTGCCCACTGGGAAAAACAGGCCTCTTTATTTTTCCTCCCCTTGGACGACAAAAAGGTCTAGCTTCTTGCTTCGTTTCAGTTTGGAACCCTTTACACTCGATGCTTTTCTTTTATCTTTTCTTTTTTTTTGCTTTGAGTTTCAAAATAGAAGAATATTTCACTGGAGAATGATGAGTGCGAGTAAGACGCGGCTCAAACTTTGCAACCAAGACACCCTTGAAAGGTTATTGAGCAGCATTTATATACATCACCGCTGTTCTTGTTGCGGAGTAGTTTGCCGACCGTGGACATCATCATGGCATATTACGCCAGACGAAGGCATCGTTTAATAGCGCTCAGTGCGGCGTTGTTTGGGGCATCCAACCTTTCAACGCGAAAGCGTTAAAAAGCCCATGTCTCAGAAAATCCGGTGACTAGCGTCCGGCGTCGGACATCGTTTCGGCAAAACGATTCTTGGACCCCAGATACCCAGGCCGTTCGTGTGACGCAAGGAATTCACTGAATTAATTAAAATTTTCAAGCTAAAATACGTGGAAAAATCGTAAACTACGACGTGCAGACAACCTACAGACATGATAGCTCTCGGATTGCGATTTTAATACACGAGAAAACATAATTCTGTTACACGAAAATTCAAACCCCTTTCTTGGCGTTTCTACAACACACAGACCGGTGAAGGCGTCCGCCATTTGCGCACGCCGGCGCATAAATAGATGAGTCCACGGAGCGGCGCGCCCGCTTCCTCGAGACATTTTCACATGGCACTCGCCTCCGCCGCATCTCGGCCCATGCAAGAGGCCGAGTTTCGACCAGGAAGCCGGCCTTCGTGCATAGTGTTCTCAGCGAGCGTTTCCCGGTAAACATACGGTTACATACGCTGCTGTTGCCGGGAAGCGTGAGAAGCAGTCAGGAATATTTAAATGATATCGGGTTCCACGCTTAAAGGCGAAGCTTAAGCGTCCTGCAAATTTTCGTATTGCGCAAACATTTTATTGTATTCTTTTGATTATTGTTTCCTTTATTCTAAAGCGTGTCAAATCCTGCTTAAGTGGTTTACCAACCGATTTGTATTTTGTTCTACCTATTTTTCACCATTGCCGTTGTGTTGTCATTGTACACTGTATGTCAGGCGAGCGCTGCATTAAACGTTTTGTGGACAGCATCACGGCGATCATAGGCGAGAAATTAAGTCAATAATAATTTATGGACGAGTGAACAAATACATCAGCACGCACATGCACAGATACGCGCGCACATGCGGATGTATGCACATGCGAATATACGTACGCACATGCGGTCGCACACGCGCACACGGTGCTTCGAGTCGGGAGAATCCTGTCTCTCACGAAGTATCGTCTGGGAAAAACAGGCCTCTATTGTTCCTCCCCTTGGTCTAGCAAAGTACGCCCATATGTACATGCGCACGCACACACGCGCACATACATGTATGCGC
This sequence comes from Dermacentor variabilis, assembly GCF_050947875.1. NCBI lineage: Eukaryota > Metazoa > Arthropoda > Arachnida > Ixodida > Ixodidae > Dermacentor > Dermacentor variabilis. The sequence continues at coordinate 48,381,730 of NC_134576.1, read as the reverse complement.
ACATACATGCGCACGTAGGTACACGTATACACACATGCACACACATGCGCACATGCATACGCACATATGTACACACACACGCGCATGCATGCACATGCGCACGTACATGTGTATACGTACGCATATGCGGACTCGCACACACACATGTGCACACACATACGCATATACGTACGCACATGAGCACGCACACATGTATTCAATGATGTCTTTCCGCTTTCCCGCGTCTATTTAACTCAGCTTGGTCGGAGGTATCTTCCTGCTGAGAAGTATTTATCATTGGCTTGGTGATTTGAGTGGGAGTACTAACGGGCTTCTGTCTCTTAAAAGTATCGACTGGGAAAAACCGGTCTCTATTGTTCCTCCCCTTGGTCTAGCAAGTAGGCACATATGCACATGCGCACGCACAAACGCACATGAGCACGTAGGTATACATATACGCACATGCGCACATGCATACGAACATACGTACGCGCACAAGCACATGTGCACGCACGCACATGCGTACATGCATGAGCACATGCGCACGTACATAAAGTTCGCTCACACCCACATGGTCACGTGCACGCGCACTCACACGCGCACGCGCACGGGCACCCAATGATGTCCTTCCGTTTTCCCGCGTCTATTAAACTCAGCTTGAGGAGGTATCATCCTGCTGGGAAGTATTTGTCAATGACGCGGTGCGTCGGGTAATGAGAACTAACGGGTTTCTGTTTCTCAAAAAGTGCTGACTGGGAAAAACAGGCCTCCATTCTTCCTCCTCTTGGTATATAGCAAAGTACGCACATTGCTGAGTAGACGATAAATATGATCGTTTTGGCGCAAACAACGAAGTACCGCAGGGAACAAGGGGAGCGCAGACCCTCGACTGCTCATTGTATATTGTATAACATTTAATATATACACACAGGCGAATGCGCGAAATACAAAAACAGCTTCAATCGCGCAACGCCCTAATCACAACTGGCCATCAAAAAGCCTTCTTTCTGCACACATAAGCAAAACTGATGTCTCGCTGATGCAAGACGAACCTCGTTCTTTAACATTAAACGCCTCTAACAATTCACGTGCCGCAGTGTCCTTGTTTCTTCCAAACACCCCTATCTTGTCCAGTCGTGGCTCACACTGATCTGAATTGCAGTGCTTACACAAATGTGCTCTGTCTTTAACTTTCAGTGGCAGGTCATGTTCCCGCACACGCTCCCTTGCGCATCGCCCAGTGGGCCGACATATCTCTTACCGCAAGACAGCGGAAACTCATACACGACTCCAGTAGCACTTTTTGCGTACGGCTTGGCGTGCGACGGAGAATTCTTCATGTGTCTCGCACTTTCTGCAGACGATTCCATCGATAGGGTGCTTGTTTTCCATGGACGTTGAAGATTTGTTTTCTGTCCCGTACAATGAATTGTTCTTCTGTGTCAGAAGTTGCATCGACGAGAGCGGTGACCTTGCCTTCCAAGATGCTGCAGGTGTCTGTTGACGCTCTCTATCCCTTCTAGAGTTTTATCTTAAAGTCACCTTCATCAAATTTAATAAGGAATTTTATATACAAGGACAAGTCATCTATATTGGCTCCTGTGTTGCTCCTGTGCTTTGTAAGTTGTTTTTATCTAGTATTAACCGTGCCTTGCACCCGCATTTTAAGGGGGGACGGGGGAGGTTTGAAAGGTATTTATATATGTTGACGATCTTTAGTTGTTTTAAACCAACAATCCATTGCGTCATATCAGCCAATTGTTGATAAGCTTTAGCTGCCTTTTGCCGTTTCCGGAAGTGATTTGTTTTTACTAACGAGATACTTTCCTGCAATTTTTTTTACAATTTTTAGATCTTAACATCCCCTTGAAGACGGGTCACACCTGCTGTCTTTATTCTCCTCGGACAGCAAACGAATTACGGCCATATGAGTCGGCAAATTCCAAGACAGTTAAGAGAGCCATTGCTGAACATTACCTTGAATCCGCACTTGTGCGGTCGTGCCCTCACGCAATGAAGCCAAGCTTTTAGAATCAATTGGTTAGACTGTATTCCGCTGGGTTTTCCCACGCGCTCATTATTGCCATTGCCGAGTCGCTCCTTCAGAAATTCAAGAGCGACGAACACAGGAGAAGGGCTGAGCAAGGGCAGACGGCGGTGGGGCCTGAGGTCTTACCTCATATGCACCGTGTAACCCACAAGTTAAAGAAGGTTGCAGACAGACATGGGTGCCAGTCGTATTCTCTGCGCCACGCAAGCTCGCCCAGCTTTGACCTCGCATTCTCCCTGGTGGGAGCAAGAAACGTGGCTGTATTAAAGTGCATGCCTAGCCGTATACAAAATGTGATACTGGAGTCCTGCACCAATTTGCGCTGTCTTGCGGTAAGACATATGTCAGCCAGACTGCGCGATGCGTAAATAAGCGTACGCGGGAACATGACCTGTCACTGAATGTTAAAGACCGAGCATATTTGTCTAAGCACTGCAATTCACATTAGTGTGAATGACGACTGGACAAGATACAGATTCTTGGACGAAGCCGAGACACCACAGCACATGAATTGTTAGAGGCATTTCATATTAAAGAGCTACGTTCGTCTTGTATTAGCGACCCGTGAGTTTTATTACTCTTGCATGCAGAATGAAGGATTTCTTGATAGCCTTCTGTGGTTAGGGTGCTCCGCTATTGAAACTGCTTTTGTATGTCGCGCATTCGTCTGCATATATATGTTGCATGTTATAGAATAGAGAAGAAATAGTCGAAAGTAGACGCTCCCCTTGTTCCCTTCCGTCCTTCCTTGTTTGCGCCAAAACGATTATATTTATGGTCTACCGTGCAATGTGAGCTGACCAGTCCAGAACATTCACTTCTGAAAGTACGCAAATATGTACATGCCCATGCACACACGCACATGCGCACATACATACGCACGTAGGTGCACACGCGCACATGCGCACACACACACACACGTGCGCACATGCATACACACACAACTGCGCAGATACATACGCACGGACATACGCACATGTTCACATACATGAGCACATGCGCATGCACATGCGCATGCACACACGCACATGCGCACATACACATGCATATAAGTACGCACAAGCACATGCACACAGGCACATGTGTACATACTACGCACATACATATGCACGCGTGCATGCACACACGCACATGCGCAGGCATATACGTACGCACAAGCGCATGCACACACGCAGATGTGTACATACTACGCACATACATATCCACGTGCGCATGCACGCACGCACATGCGCACATACATGCGCACGTACGTACACACACACGCACATGCGCACACGCACATGAGCAAACACACATGCGCAGATGCATACGCATATACGTACGCACTTACGCGTATACGTACCCACTTACGCGTATACGTACGCACATGCGGACGCACACACGCACGCACACAGGTGCTTATGCTCATGCAAGTGCGCATGTGCGTGCGCATCTGCGTACGCGTACGCGTACATGCGCGCACGCATACGCACATACGTACGTACATTCGCATGCACATGCGCACTCACACGCGCACGCACACGGGTACCCAATGATGTATTTCCGTTTTCTCAAGTATATTTACCTGAGCTTGGTATGAGGTGTCTTCTTGCTTAGAAGTACTTGTGAGTGACGCGGGGCGTCGAGTAATGACAACTAGCGCTTTTCTGTTTCTCAAAAGTGCTGACTGGGAAAAACAGGCCTCTATTCTTCCTACCCTTGATCTAGCAAAGTACGCACATTAGTACATGCGCACGCACATGCTCACATACATACGCACATGCGCCCTTAGACGTGCTCTGATGTCTTTCTGTTTTCAGGCGTTTATTTAGCTCAGCTTGGTATGAGGCCTCTTCCTGTTGAAAAGTATTTGTGAGTGATGTGGTGCTTCGAGCTAGGGCAATTCACCCGGCTTTTGTCTCTCATAATTGTCGACTGGAAAATACTGGTCTCCATTTCTTCTCCCGCTGGACGAACAAGGTCAAGCAAAGTACGCACATTCGCATGCACATAAAATGAAAGGGTACGAAATGTCGATTTGTATTCTTGGCAGTGTTATTCGCCAAAAGCACGACAGGATTTGAGACTCTTCGCCTAGTGGAGGAACCCTTAAAGAAGTTCGAACCCTTCTTTGGCGTGTCCCTAAATCTAAGCACACGAAGGTTTTATGCACTCCACACGCATCGGAATGTTGTCGCAGCGCCCAGGTTCGAGCGTAGAACCTCGAACTCAGAAGTGCATCAAGATGGCCACCGAGTTCGAAATAAATCGAAGCCTCAGTCTCAAGGCAACTTTTCTACAAGGGGTCCTGTCTTTTTCACGGCCCCCCTCAAAACTTAAGCATTCCTTCTTCGGCCAGCAACAAATATATGGGTTTTTTATCGCCGACAAAATTATAAAAAATTGTCCGTGGCTTGAAACAGATTTTTACTCTTTGAGCTGAACGAGAATGAGGGTTAACCCTGGGGCCCTATTTTTATTAATCATATCATAAGAGGCCAATAAACACACATCGAGGACAATACAGGGGAGCTTACTTGTACTTACTAATTGAAAGAAAGAAATTATAAATAAAAGGAATTGAAAGTGGATGAAAAAGCAACTTGCCTGTGGTGGGGAAGGATCGTAATGTCGGAATGTATCACTGTATAGAAAGCATACATTATTTGCACGAGACACCGAAAGGCGTGATCGACTTAATCCAGAATACCGCCAAATAGCCTTCACATAATTAATTGGTGCGGCACATACTGCAATTTACGAATTGTAGCCGACGAGTTCACAAGTCATATTCAGTTGGGGTGAAATGTGTGGACGATAGCAGTTTCGAGATAAGCATGCCAAAGTATGCAATGCAATGCGTTGGTGCTCAGGTTATTTTTGAGCTTTAGTACATAAAAATACTTTTCGTAAAAAAATTAACAGAACAACAGAGCATTTTTACCGCAATTTTTACAGCCCTTATTTCAAAGCAGGTTCTGCTTTCAATATTGCTTTCAAGTGAAAACGCCACGTTAGACAGCGGGCTTTAATTCATAAATCCCAATACGTGCAGTAAGGTAACTAGTTAAGAGTTGATCAGTAAACATTCTTTAATTAATTTACTCATTCATGTACTTTTAATTTCTAGAAGTAATGTGAGCCTATACAAGTAATTCATGCTGCGCAAGCAGTATATTTGAGATAAATGCGACACACATTTTCGCAAAATATGTTAGCAAAATATAACACGCTATTTGCAAAATATTGCTTCGAAGTTATGCCCTGAAGCAGGAGTGAAAGATAGCATCGTTGCCAAAGCATAGCCAACTTTCAGTCTTAAGAACCCGCGATGATAGGCACTGTTATAAAGCAGACAAATCTTCAAGTACGCTGGTGCAGGTCATTACTGTAAGGGCAAAGCCAACTTCCTAGATAGTAAGTAGCTTGCGTGCTAGAAGCTCATTAGAACTTTCTCATACCACTGAGGCTGAGAACCACAAGGGCCGCTTTGTAAACGACCGGGAGGCAGCTCGTCGGAAAAAAAATTAAAGATAAACAAATGGCTTGGGCCATTGAATTTAAGAAAGCACTGATCACAGAGTCTGTATTTGCGAGTATAATACAGTGGCTCCTCTTCTTGTGTGGTTAGTTGCTCTGGCTGGGTTTTCTCTATGTACACTTTTTCCTTGTCAATATGTACTTCCTCGCTTACTTTCTGTGACGTTAGCTACAGCAGCTAGAGAAGAAAAAAACGTTCCTGCTCCACGTCAGGCTGGTTTGTGGCGCGTTTTATTTCATGAGCAAACGTTGCGATCATACTTTCTTCTCCCTCTCAAAGGCCGCTTACTTCCGCTCGTCATTAAAAAAAGGTTGCTGTATTTCAAACATTTTGCCTCATTCTCTCAAGCTGTGTTTCTGGCATATCTTCCCATATAAGTCAAGAAGAATGTATTCGGGAACAGGACATGCGGCCTTCAGGTTCTCTTCACACAAGATGTCTTCCTTTATATGGAACGATAATAAAACACGCTACAGAAATTCTGAGAATTGTCTACTAATACGTGAACATTGTTTCACTCAGCTGCTACTTCGCTTTTATTTACTTATTCTGCTAGGTTGCACATGTCATCACTACCAATCATCTACTATTACATTACCATAACGATTACACGCCTTCACTTGACCACTTATGCGTTTATTTTGCAGATGTATCGAATGAGCCTAAACGCAGTCACAAATGGACTTTGTTTCCCACACCACCGCTTTTTTTTTTATTTCCTTATTTTTCCTTTTTTTGCTGCGGTCTTGACGCGACGACGGTTATGTAACCAGTCTTTTTTCCGAATGCTACCAGTTATCTACTATTACACTATTATAACGGTTACATGTGTGAACTTATTTATTTTAATTCTTTGTTACGACCTTGATGCGGCGACAGCAGCGTAACCGGCTTTTTATTTTACAGAGAAAGCTGCATAGGGCTAGATAATTGGTCCGTGCATCTGTGGCCTGTACCCCTGGAACTCCTCGGGCGCAATCCCACGCGCATGCGCTAAAGAAAAAGAGAGGCGTGCTATTGGTTGTGCCACTAGTGACGCCACTGCTCTTCATCGCAGCCGAGCGTACGCGCAGCACTTTCTCTTTGACTTCGAAATGGGTAGGCCGTGCTTCATGCGTACTCCTGAGGAGCAGGCAGCTTTCGATCAGCAACGCCGCGAGCAGAACCGTGAACGAGCTCGGCTACGCCGTGCCGATGCTGAAGCCCGGGAACAGCAACAGGCTCGTGCAGCCGAGCGCAGGCAGCAACTGCGTACCGAGGGGCCCGTAGCCTTACCAAGCCGTCCTTTAATCAACCGTTGGGAATAATCCAGTGATGAACACCGGGGCCGCATGTTTCAGCTTCGCTGGCTAACCATCTGTGCGGAGTGCTTGAAAGGTGATGTTCTTATTTATTTTCTCTGACGCTACCAGTCATTTACTACTACACTATGATAACTGTGACATGTGATAACTTTACCAATTATACAATAATATTGCAGATATAAGGCGTCACGGGACGGCCAAATTTTACTGGTCTACTCGCTGAAGAATTCTTGCGCATTAAAAGTTGTCGTATCTAGGCCCCTGTCGTTCTTGCAGATAGGTTACACGGCCACAGGCGAACATTGGCGGCCAGAAAAGCTTTTGCAATAATACCGCCAATTAACAAAGCTATGTCAATTAACTTTTTTCAATTGGTAGCTTTAGGGCGGGTACTGTATTTTTCGAAATCGACCTCACGGAGTGGGTGAAGTCATGTATGTTTGCCATAAATCCTAAAGTTACAATATAAATTACAAGTTTAACCACAAAATTCCATTCAACTTGCAACGCCGCTCTCAGCTAAGACAGAAGCAAACAGTACGTTTACCTGTAGTCGTCATCGTTTATATTCCTTTATTTACGTCATTCAAGACGCACTGTGGTATACTACATGAGGACGGGCATCAAGAAATCCAATATATGCTCGTATTTTTACTAATTATATACAGTTATGCTACAGAAGCCATCGTAGTGCGAAGAAATACCGGCAAAAAAGAAGGACAGGTCAACACCGGTGCCAGCGCCCATGTTGTCCGGTCTTCTCCTTTGTCCGTGCTTATTTGCGCTAGAGTGGCCTCAGTGCGTATTAACCCACTCGTCCAAGAACAACTTTTACATTTATTCTAGCAGACAACATAACTGCCCGCCAAGCATGGACCGCGTCAGTCATACTCGCGGAAGTGCCCGAAGGACGCGCCTAATTTGTCTAGCAGACTGCTGTTGCCATGGTGGCCTCTGTCTAGAAAGGCCGGCAGGCAATCGACGTTTTCATGCAAACCACATGCAGGCAATGTACACATCCACTTGCCAGATCCGCTGAAAGCCTAAGATATCGTTATCATTGTCTTGATCATCAACATCATCATAATCATCGTCGCCTTAGTTTCTTTTTCTTTAACCGCTCCTTGCGGGAAATTACTTCATCGTCATCACTAAGGGGCACCTGGGCAAGAAATAACACATAAAACGACCGCCTCGTTATGGTGCTATGGGTTATTTCAGATGCTCGGGATCGGAGACTACTGCCGGTCTTCTTAGCTACAATAATGCGTACAATATTTTCTTATCTCTTAAATGCACCCTCTCTTTGCTGATCTACGTGATAAAGCATTTGTCTTTCTTAGCCATTGCTCGACGGTGAGTAGCATTCTCTCGCTTTTGTGTAACGCCCTGTCACGAAATATTTTTCTCTCTTATCTGTACGTATAATATAAGTATAATGTGTACCCGCAGTAGAGGTGTGCCTGGCACTTAGAAAGGTGGAGCCGATGGTCGGCTTCGCGTAATGTACTTACGAAATCAAGCGTGTTTCTTAAGCCGCTCATGCGAACTGTGATTTCCGCAAGTCTTTAAGAATGCGTTGATCTTCGCTAAGCGCAGTCTCTGAAGTTTAGCGGATAATTAGATCCCCGGGGAGCGTAGAGGCGTGGCCTGGTTTCCGAGCTCGGTGCGGAGACTGCAATCTCTTTGCAGCGTGCCGCACTTGCGGTTTCAGTAACGCTCTAGTTTTTCAGCGTCATCCGCAACTCGACTTGACGTCAGGTGCTACCGTATATACTTGCCCACTTTAGAAATAATCTTATGCTTGCGTCGCCCCCTTGCCTCCTTGGTTTCTCCCGCGCTTCTCGATCCCGTTTTATATTCAACGCCATGATGCATTAAAGTGCGCTGTTCGTGCACCTTCACTGGCCTTCTGCGGGGCCTTCTAAGTGGCCATGTCCCCTTGAGGCCAAACACACTCCACAGACATAAGGACTTTTCAAGTCAGCTTTCGTTACCAAGTGGTTCGTTAAAAATACGAAAATAAAGCATTTCGTTGCAATAGCAATGAAATGCTTCCTCTTAAGAGGAAGCTTTAGCTCGGGCCCAAACTCCGACGCGGCCTATTCAAATACATGTAAAACGCAAGAACGTTTTGCTGACATAACCCCTGGACCAATTTTAATGAAATTTGTCGCATTTGAGAGAGAAAACGAAATTCTAGTTACTGTTAGTAGTAGAACTTCAATTTAGGCCCTGAATTTTGTTAAAAAGATTTTCGAAAATTCCAAGGTTTGAAATAAATAGAAGCACGAAGTTTACAGATTCATAGCTCTGCATACAATATAGATTTCGCGGTTCTGTAAACGGATCCATTAGATCACTGAAAGCGGACAAATTTGATAGGCCATATTATATCTTACGTCAATTTGCTACGTTGTTTACAAGGGTTCTGCAAAAACTGTATTTCGATATTACTATATTTTTTTAGATTCATGTGTAACATATAAATTTTGTTCGCTTTAGATGCACTATTAGATGCGATTCACGGAATTGTATTATCGATCTTCGTTTCTCAGTTACAGCGTTGTAAACTTGATTGTTTCGTTTTCGAAAATTTCAATTTTTGCCAATTTTTAATAAGATATTGACGACCTGAATTAAACGTCCGAAGCCAACAGTCACTAGATTTTATCTTTCCTTTTTTTAAATGCAACAAACCTCGTCAAATTTGGTGGTGTGGTTGCCGAGAAAAACGAATTCTCCTTTTACATATATTTTGATAGGAGCACCCGAGCTAAAGCTTCCTCATAAGCGCACATGTTTACGCGGGAAGTGGACTGTAAAAAAAAAATTCCGTATATTTACCTCAGTGTCCGGTTCGCTTCCCTCAGATGTCTTATTCTTTCAAACACGTACATGAGACAGAAGCCCTAACATGAACAAAACAGTTCCGGAGTTCACGTATAACCTCATAACGTTGTCTGTCTTTTTTTCTTGCGTGTCGTTAACCTCTCCCTTTTACATCGACAGACAGCGCGCCCAGCCGGGTGGACAAACATCAGCACCGTGGAGTCAGTCGCCCCACCCACTTCCAGCCTCCCGAAACCGGTGTCGCGTTGTGGCGCACATGAGTACTGAGCCAGCTGGCTCAGTACTCAAGTGCGCCGATCTAGAGCGCTCGTGGATGCGACAGGCACGCTCCATACTGTCCCCGACTGGGTTTATCGCAACTCTCCGGAGGGCACGCACTTGAAGTGGCGAAATGCGAGCGTTAAATTTGATCAAGGCTGCATTTAGCTCGACACTCGGAGGGGCCAAGAGCGTGGCAATGCGGAAACATATGACCCACGCAAAGAGGAAACGACTCGACGGGACCCCGCAATTCGGGAGCAGGAGGCGAACGCACATTGTCCCTAGTTTGAGGATGTGTCAACGCCCTTAGAAGAACGAGCCTTTCTTCGTGTGATGTTCTAATACTTTTGGTGTCGCAATCAACGAATCGGTTTTCAATCGAGACTTCAATACCTTTAAAGCGAAGCTTACTAGGCGGACGCTGCTGGCCATAACTGCCGCCGCTGCTCTGGTTCTCTTACCGTATGGTTCATCAGGATGGCACTAAGACAACGAATCGGCTTATATCTAGCCCCGTCTGTACGAGCCCAAACAAATGTACTGGTGGCCGACTGTTCTTTTTTTTTACGGAATCAGGCTGTGGAACAAATAACGGTGCTTGAATATCTTCACTACAACGAAAGAAAAAAATTTTTCGGAACCAATTCGCATATTGGAATCTACTATGTGAAGGGATGCTTTCGTGAAACCCGTAAATAAAATGATGTAAAACAATTTTCTGCGACGCTCTGTGCAGCACAGCGATTACGTGCCTGCTGGACAAATAAACAAGACGTGTTACACCCCCCGCCACCACGTAACCCAAATGACACACGTGGCCCCACGTGACTACGAAATGCACTGCCTCTGGGATCGGCCCATTTTTTCAACGCGTCATCTCCGGGATCAGCCCAGCTTACTATTGCACTGACTCCGGGATTGGTACGCCTTACTCTACCAGAAGACGACCGAGTACTCGCGCCAAATCCCGGGAGTGATGGTACTTCTGTGACGGCATTTTAGGGGAAAATTCATCTGGGATGAATATGCCGCATATTTGCTTTCTATATAATTTTGAAAAGGACTGAAGTCAATGTTCAATATATAACGTATCAAGGGCTGGAGCGATATCGACCGAATGGAGCGATACAATGAATTCCAGGAAAGCAGATCGAAAAAATGTGTTTTTTGAAATTCAATTGTGCGTGTAAATGTAACTTCTTGCGAAACGCGTGACCAACTTTATATGCTTAATGTACGAAATTCACATAAAAGGGAATACAAACACAGCATGCCTTCGCTGAGAGCAGTACTCATTGCGCTATTTCAATGCAGTAAATGTGCTTAATCAGAATTCAAATGTGAAAATTCAATATCTGACGGCGTCTTCGGGCACAGCTATACTTAATTGCGAGGCAATACCGTTTTTTGCAGTCTCATAATAAAGTTTTACTCAGCGAAAATCTCGAATCTCATTTTTGGATGGCGTTGGCGGTTGTTGTGGCTTTAAAGAACTTTGCCGATTCTGGCCATCTATTATGTGCCCCGCCTCTACCGAACTTTTGCGCAGCATTATAGCAAAATGCTTAACCACGCGACCGTGAAGACGTGCATCAGTTGGGTGCCTCAAAACGAAGTGAACCAGCATTGCACTCTGTTGACGGCTTGTCGAAAAAGATAATTCCTTGCCCAAGCGAATCTTTGTAGCGGTAAGTATCCATCACAATTTTTTATTGCGATAGCAATTATATGGCCATTCCAGTCGCATTTCCGCCGTCGCGGTGAGCTTCCGTGTGAGTGGAAGTGTGTGAAGATGAGCCGGCAAACGCGGTTCAGTCTCGCGTGGGCGATCGAGGAACGCGGCCCGGACACGTGCCCTCTCCTGTGGCGTGCGAGGCAAGTGGGGGGGGGGGGGGGGGGGTGAGACGAGAGAGGAGGGACATACTTCGGCAGCCGCTACGGTGCCTCGATGTCCTCCTCGCCCGCCTCCCTTTCTACTACTGCGTTGGCCAGGCGAATCGTGGACGCCGTAGTAGACGCCTTTGGCGGCCCCCATAGGGACGCGTTGTCGGCGCTAGTGTGTCTTGAATGCGATCTGTCGCGTGGCGAAAGTGGGCGCCCGCGCGGGCCTCATCTTCAAAGCGACCTGCGAAGTTTTGCAGAGTGCGCACAGTGCTGATAGCTTCGTATGCGCTATGCTTTCGACGTTTCATTCGCGTTGAAGCGAGAGCTGCATGAAGGTCAATTGGCTCGCTGCTGCCGCGATTCCTCACTCCAGAATTCTGACAGGGAGTTTCCGCGCTAGCGAGATATGTTGATGTTTACCTGTGCGCGCGTGACACCGTGCTGGTTATTTAGTTGATACACGATGGCGGGCTAGTTGGTTTGAATACATAATAGAATGCGTAAGCGCGACTAAACAAGGACATAGACTGAAGTAGACACACGAAGACAGTGCTGCCTCTGTGTGCTTTTTCTACATCCTCGTTGAGTCAAGCTTACATATTCTATCATTGTTACTTTAGTTAGTAAGCGAATGTTTGCAAGCTTATACGGCTGATAAAACTACTGTGCTTACTTCGTACAGTCGTCTACTAATTTGCTATCTCAATCGTGCTTCGCCTTTCGAGCGGGACTGCGATTTTTTTTTGTACACGTATAGCAATGGCTCCTTCACAACTCGGGAAAAAGCGTTAGCCTGCAAGTCGTCACTGCATACACGTCGGATACCATTTAGGTCACGTGTACCAGCGTTTCCTTTTAAGCGGATGACACAAACCACTACGGGAATAGCTTGAAAAAGTTTGAAATTTCGAGTATCTGTTACATTTGTGTTACTTTCGTGCTTCAATACATAGAAAAGCGTTTCCTTAAACAAAATAACTGGAACACCAGTGCATTCCGTCGGACACTTGGAAAATTCTTACCTCGAAACTGGCGCAATCGTGAGAATTCGTTCCAAGTGGATATACCTTGCGAGCTCACTGGTTGTAATTCGTAGATTGTAATATGTGACTTATGGTACTCAATTAAAACGCTAATTAAAGCAATATGTTAATTATTTAATTAAGCATGTCTCGTCGTGCAAGTAATGGTCGCCTCAACAAGTTCGAGCGTTAGAATTATCCCGCTTTTCCCAGCACAGGGTAGCCAGCTGGTCTGAAAACTGGCTAAGCTGCCTGTCTTTCCCTTTATTATATCCCTGTCACAGGCAGTTGTTTTTAATGTAATGTAGCTATTATGATGTACTGCATGTAAATATGCGTATATAGTATCCAGCCTGTATAAGGGTCGCTGAAAACAACATAATTTCTTCGTATGACAGGCTGCTCTTCAATGCTAATATATATACCTCGAGAACACCTGATATACCCATACGCATGTTTCATGATCCAATCACACCAAAAATTATTTACTTTTCTACCAAACAATAGGGCGCATGATGTGGGTATACATGCATTGATTCAAAAATAATATAACATATTATACCTGGGGCCCACTTATTCCCAACATTTTGTGCGATTCCCAAGTTTCCAAATTATAATACTGGAGCACCGCTATAATAAAACGAAATTACGCGTGTCACGCGTCTGTTTGCGTAGCATTTATATAAGATGACTCAAGAATGCTTCCCTATACGCAAACTATGACAAGTGCGCTCAAGCTGTCGTAAACTTTTGTTAACATTCTTTTGTTTTGCACCAACTGATGGGCTTGTTTATCCTGGCACACCAATGCCCGTTTGATTGTCTTACATTTCCCCTATAAAAATGTGGCAATGATTGCGGTTTTATGCGCAAACTACTTACTTATACTACAGCTAGAAACGGGCCTCTTGAACCATGGTTAAGTACGAACCGTTGTTTGCGTATACGACTTGACTGGTCGCGTTATATATTTTACAAACCGAGCCCCTCGCCGCTATTCCGTTAAGCCTCCACTACCACTAAATCTTAAAGTAAAGCGTAACTTCGAGCATGCTGTTGTACTATGCCCTGCTTTTACTACGACATGTGAAATAATCGGGCAAGAAATGTAACGCCACTTGGAGGTAAGTGGCAACTTGGGCAAATGCAATGCTATCCGAGAAATAATTAGCCAAAGGCGCCTCTAATACATTCGCCTGAAGATTACGACCCTCGCTGGGATCAAGAAGAGCCGCAAAAAATCTTGCAAACAATTGCGAACAGACCTCAGCAAGAGCGAAACGCCGTCGCGTACCTCCCCGTTCGAAGCTGGCAGAGACGACTTCACCCAGTATTCGGAGATTTCATGATAGGCCAGCATAAAACTCCGAGCTGCAGCCGCGGTTGCCCATGCCCGGACGACCAGAACACAATGCGGAAACGCCTGGGTGCAGAACCATCACTAAAAATGAAAAAAAAAAAGATTTATTGCAGATTCCACATGCATGTCGCATGTTAACTAAGAGACTAAGCACGTCCCCTACAGAGCATGTGCTTTTTAGTTGCTCTTCTTCTTCCGAACAAGCACGCAAACTACCGACCGTGGTACCGACCTCGTGTCGACATAGTTTCGGAGCACGAAGACGTCTTCACTATCGATACTGGACACAAGAGTGTATTATTGGGATTATTCGGTGTGCACCGTTGTATCCACGGACGCTGCCTCACTGATCATGGCCCGGACTTCCTACAGTCAATTTGTATTCAATGAGGCCGGTTCATTGCGATGCGAGGCCTGGTTTTCTGACATAGCACTCGGTCGCACGCTCAGTGGGCCTCGGTGCGGGGGACCTCTGTTTGTTGTAGGACTAAACGTAAACGAAACTCCCCCGGCCACGGCTTTCGTTGGTCGCATATCCGAGCCGCTGGATTACCGATGACTTGCGTTCGTTCTCTTGTGGTATTGACATGCACGTGTTCCGCAGAACGGGCAGGGAACCGGGACAGGTTAGCAAGCGATTTGGCGAAGCCTCGTGTGTATTTCCTCCTCAGTTCATACTCTCGGACGATGCGAGCCGTGGAGAACGCCTCTGTCTATATGGTGGTGACTAAACCGTCGAACCTCGCCAATCGTCTCTTATAACAAGGAGTTCAGAAGATAGAAAACATTAAGTTGGGGCATGCTATCAACTTTACGTGCCATATAGTTTTCTACAACAACCACTATAGAGAGCTCTAGCGCTGCGATCGCCAATCCACGATGGGAATGAGGGTTATTTCACGGATTTGTCTGGTCTTCGTACTTGTGGCTTCATGCATTCTTGTGACGTCGTTCATTACGATCCATCTGTCCTTATTGGCCTAAATTTCAAGGCAATCTATATTTTTAATGCAGAAGGCAGTAGTTCTTTGAGAACGCGCATAGTTGCTTCCTATGGCAGTGGCCTCGCACGTTCATACGTTCTTGGCATATTGGTTTCAACATTCGTCTTCTGTGCTAGAGGTCCTTTGTTGTAATCCTGCAGTCAAACAATTTTAACGATGTTTACTTATTTATTTATATTTTATTTATTTATTACGAAGACAGTGACAAACTCTGTGAACTTGAGCTACCTCACGTTTGACCCTAGCTGTGACTGAGCAAAGAAATTTTTCGCAAAGCAATGAAGAGGGCTAGTTGGTGAACGTTCATGGTTATATTGCGCTTAGTTTTACAGTGACGATATTTAGTGAAGGACAGGACCTGGACCTACGTTGCGCTACGTACGTCCACGTCCTGTCCGTCACTAAATATCGCCACTGTAAAACTAAGCGCAATATAACCATGAAAGATGTTTCGCATTTAAAAGCGCGAGGCAGATACAACTTTAACAACAGCGCACAGTAGACCGTTTAGCTCAAAGAAATATACTGTCAGTGGGCTTGCGCAGGCGCACCTGCGCAATTCTGCGTGGGTTATTTTTTACGCGCAGTCACCAGCGTCACCTTAATTCATCCATTAGGGATTGACTAAATATTTTTTTTTATTCTTTGCTTTTATTTCAAGCAAAGAAATTAAATTTACGGCCTCTTCACTCTCTTGGATGCCGGATATCGCTGGCGTCAATTGCGCCCCATGAGGATGGTGTCTCGTCACTTAAACGGCTCACTGGTCATCGGTTTTGCCGTGTAGTAATGACCTAGCTCTTTTACATTCGACAACGTTTGAGAAAGACACAGGAAAGTGGCCGTTCGAAGAAGCTTATAGTTTATCCTCTTCTTGTACATCAGTATGGCATACGTGTTTTACAATTAGTGTGCCGGATGCCTGCGTGACTTGTCCATTCTGACCTCGCCAAGCTGCTCTCGCCCAGCGCCACAAATGGTCCGAGATGCGCTGGCTAAAACTCTAAGTGTGTAATTGTCAGGGCATACATAAATACGTAAGTACGTGTACGCGGGAAGAGCTGTCACTGTAGCGCAACTGGTGAGGCAACGCACGCGGAATGCACACACTGTGGTCTCAGCTCCTACACACGTCAAGTCATTTTCCTCGTCCACTTTTCACTTCCCTTTAACTTCTCTTTCTTTTTGCGCCTCAAATAAATCCATTCATTTGCCCTTTGCTTCCCTTGGTTTCATTATTTGTTGCCTACACATGCTCATGACCGATCCTCTAGAATCACGAACCTTCCTTTAACTATAACTACACTTCTTGCTGTGTTTGGGTGGATCGGTGTTCTGGCTTCTAGTTTGTAGTTTGAAGTGCTTTATCATTTCTTGGTTCCTTTCAGTAACAAATTAGTGATGCATAAAAGTTGACACACATTAGGTCAAGTACTTGGATGTCACTATATTTCGCCTAGGACGACGATGGCAGTGCCACCACTGTAAGGTAAAACAAGCAGAAGGCGATCACGTCTGCGCAGCACGGATCAGGTGGTTCAAAAGTGTGCGGTTACCCGCAACCCACAGCAGTAGCGAGAGCACACGTGATCCGCCGTCGGGGCCCATTGTATAAGACGCCCAACTCTGCTTCGGGAAGTGTGTGGATCGGTTCCGACCCCCGGACGCCCACCGACATGTAAGAAAGGTACAAGCACGCTAGCGGCCAGGCGTCCCCCTTTCCATGGGCGTGTATCTCAGGAGAGGTTCGCAAGGCCGCCATGTTGGCTGGGCAAAAACGAAGACCGACTGAACACCACCCAACTAGCTCAAAATAAAAGCAGTCTGGTGATCCCATGTCGCCACATTCACACCAGGTGGGGGTCATTAAGAACACGTCTAAAACTCCAGTAGCTGCCGAGCACTAGGGCGGGAGCACAGCTGCACCTATGTTACCGGTCGGCGTCCGTCGGTCGCCCTCATCTGCCTCCCACACCAGCGGTGGAGGCGCGACTATTTCGCCTAAGCTGTGGTGGGGACGTGGCATTTGCAACTCCTCACAGGACCCCTTTCGAGATGAGAAAATAAAAGAAAAACAAAGCGCCACGTCGTGGTGCATCTCTCTCAATGTTAACTAAAAGGTGCTTTCCGGCGGAACCCGGATTCGAACCCAGCACCTCCCGCATACGAACCGGACGCTCTCCTAAGGCACCTGATGACGCCTGTTTACGGAATGAATAAAGACATATTCATAGATTGGCTTTCCCTCAACAAAAGGTAAGTCGCTAGCCCTTTACAATGTCGGCGCGTCTGGTCCAACCAATTCTCTTGCAAGAGATAGCAGGTTCAGCGAAAACATCCCTTCTCCGGCTGATTCAGCTGCTGGCGCTGATTTACGAGATGAATAGACGGTCATGCAGAGATTGGTTTTCCAACAAAGAGGGCAGTCTAGCGATCGTTAGTGTCAGCGCGTCCAGTCAACGTACACGTGGCTATGGATTAGCGGCTATGGAATTCCGCCGCTCCGCACGACGTCGCGGGATGCAATCCCGGCCGCGGCGGCCGCGTTTCGATGGGGCCAAAAAGCAAAAACCACGTGTCCTGTGCATCGCGGGAACGATAAAGATATCCTGGTAGTCAAAATGAATCCGGAGTCCCCCGCTACGGCGTTCCTCATAATCAAATGGTGGTTTCAGCACGTAAAACCCCACTATCCAAGCCCATAGTAATCTAAGAAACCGCGGTTAGGCGCGTACATATCTCACTTATAGTTATTGCAGCTGCTCACGTCCATTTACGCAATTAATAAACAGCCATACTCCGATTCGCTCTGCCGCAAAGAAATGTAAGTCTGAAGCCCGTTGGAATATCAGCACGTCATGTCCAAAAAATTCTCTGGAAAGCGCCGCTGCGGCGCGCTCATCACGCCCTCGGCTAATGCATGAGCTGACGCCGATTTACTAGTTGAAGAAACGGACACTCACAGATTAGACATGCTGCAAAAAAAGGTAAGCCTAGTGCCCATTAGAAAATATCGCCACGTCAGGTCCAACCAATTCACTGTAAAGCGGTCGCTCAGCACAAACACCACGTCGGCTGCTAATGCGCGAGCTTAGGCTGAATGACCAGTTGAGTCAACGGACAAGCACAAATTGGAATTCCTGCAAGGAAAGGTGAGCCTGGAGCACTTACCTTGTTTTCCAAAAAGGTAGATTTTTAATACCCGGTTTATTCTTCGCGTAAACTGCTTGCAAGCACGCACATTATCGCGGGGAATTATTTAATCGACAAATTAACGCTTTTTCGGAGGACTTGAAAACCTACAAAAATCGAAATTTTGAAGGCCTTACCTTTTCTTCCAAAAAGGCCGATTTTTTTATTATCGGTTTATTCTTTGCAATAAACTGCTTGCAAGCACGCACATTATCGCACGGAATTGTTTAGGCGACAAATGAGCACCTTACCATTTCGACTAAAAGGCCGATTCTTTAATAACGGTTTGTTCTTCACGCAAACCCCTGGCAAGCTCGCGCACCATCGCAGGGAATTATTTAGGCGACAAATTAGCGCATTTTGGGGAGGATATTGAAAACACCCCAAAATGGAAATTTGCCTGGGCTATAGCCTTACCTTTTTCTAGACCCCGGACTTGATCTGATACCGTTTAACGCGATAAATAAATGATTAGGGGCAGAATAATTTTCCCCGAAAAATTGCAAAAATGGTAAGCATATAGCCCTGGATGATGTCATTTTTCCGACGAAACATAAAGTGTATCGAAAGCGCTCGTTCTCCACATAAAGGAGCCCCCGGGCTTGTGCTGATGCCGTTTAATGCGATAAATAAACGATTGGGCGCAGAAAAATTTTCCCT
This sequence comes from Dermacentor variabilis, assembly GCF_050947875.1. Taxonomy (NCBI): domain Eukaryota; kingdom Metazoa; phylum Arthropoda; class Arachnida; order Ixodida; family Ixodidae; genus Dermacentor; species Dermacentor variabilis. The sequence continues at coordinate 48,362,641 of NC_134576.1, read as the reverse complement.
GAAAAACTGAAAAGAGGGTAAGCCCAGGAAAATATCATTTTTCCGAGGAAAAATAAAGTGCATCGAAAGCGCTCGTTCTCCCAATATATCAGTGCCCGGGCTTGCGCTGATGCCGTTTATCGCGATAAAAGAACAATTAAGCGCAGAATAATTTCCCCGAAAAATTGAAAAAATGATAACCTAAAGCCCAGGAAAATATCATTTTTCCAACAAAAAATGAAATGTATCGAAAGCGCTCGTTCTCCACATATATGAGTCCCCGGGATTGTACTGATGCCGTTTAACGCTATAAATAAGCGATTGGGCGCAGAATAATTTTCTCCGAAAAATAGAAAAAATTGTAATCCTACCAGCCCAGGAAAATATCATTATTTCGACGAAAAATAGAGTGTATCGAAAGCGATGGTTCTCCAAATATATTGTTCCCTGGGCTTGCCCTGATGCCGTTTAACGCGATAAATAAACGCTTTGGCGCAGGATAACTTTCCCCGAAAAATTGAAAAAAAAAAATGTAAGCCTAAAGCCTAGGAAAAAATCATTTTTCTGACGAAAAATAAAGTGTATCGAAAGCGATGGTTCTCCAAATATATTAATCCACGGGCTTGCGCTGATGCCGTTTAACGCGATAAATAAACGATTAGGTGAAGAATAGTTTTCTCCGAAAAATTAAAAAAATGGGGAGGCAGTGCAGGAGGGACGAGGGGGGGGGGGCGGCTTTGCCTGCGTTAAGAAGTGCGTACTTTGCAAGGTAGCGTGCGGTCGCACGCGCCTTATCTTGAAAGGTATCTGCAGCCGGCTCATATCTTTGTGAGCAATGTGTTTTCGCCGCTCTTGCGTTGAAGCGTTGGACCGCACCAAGGTCACTTCGTTCGCTGCTGCTGCCGTGCTTGCTCGCACCAGCCTTCTGACAGCGAGTGTCCGTGCTCATCGAATGTGATGTGTTCATGCTTGCTTCTTCGCGCTGACACCACGCGTGTCAATTCAAGCGAATGTTTCCAACTTTATACCACCGATAAAGTTACTGTCATTACTTCGCATAGCTGTATAGTAATTGGCTATCGCAATCGATGCTTCAACATTCGGGTGAAACTGGGACTCCTTGCTCTGAGGGAAACTTTTAGATGACAAGGAACCTGAAATTTCAGAATGACAGCCAGTTTCTCGACACGCCCAAAGAAAGTACGAAGAGCAGTTATACCTAAGGAATAATTTGTGCCACCAAAAGAACAGGTACACCGCAGGGAGGATAACTATACCGTTTTTTTTTATCATGAATAATGGGCTCCATGAAAAAAAAGAATAGCGTCCTATAACTAGAACAATCGATTTGTTGCGTCACATCCTAGAGGAGTACGTCACTACGCGTCGTCCAAGTGGATATACGAGAACGGCAAATTTGGCTAGTTTGTATTGACTCATAATTGCGCTGTAGTAACTATGGACATACGACAAACGTACCTTTCGTGTAAGCAAACACGTTCGCTTACTTCACGGTTAATTTCCCATAAGGAGAAGGGGGTAACAGGCAGAGCAAAAAGAAACTTGCAATTGTTGTGTGGAGATCTCACAAGCTTTCATACTTTGTTTGTCATATTCAGGTATTATTCTTGCACTAATTGTTGACCGCGCGCGAAAGAAACAATAGAAATTTTGTTGCAGAAACAAATGATCTGTGCACACCAGCACGTATTGATTAGAAAATATATGTACCATAACACTGTAATTCTCATGCAGAAGGGCGAATCGCGTGTTCGTCTTTTCTTCGCTATTTAATGGCAGCTATACATTATTTAGCTGTCCTCTGTGTGTCCTTTGTAGCACTTTGTTATCTTTCATGATTCTTTCAACGATTCGTCGCATGTGATTTAGTATAAGAAATGGGTAAAAATTCCAAACAATGTACCAATAAGTCTTTGTCAGGCAAATAGGGATAATTTTTTGCATCTATCTCTATCCTGAAAAGCCGCTAGGGGTCCGTGGAGAACAGACGCGCTTCACATGGGCTCCCGCTTCTCGTGCCTGTCAACCAGGATCACGACCAGCGACCAACTTAATTTTGCCAACTGCATAACCGGCAAGACGAGAGAAATCGGCGGACACTAGCCACTATCAAGTGAGTGTCATATTTACTGATTTCTGCAACGACCGCACAGCCGCCTAGCTAAGCCCAACGCCGAACGAGTGGCTGCAACCCCGTGGCGCGTGCTCGCGCCGCTCGAGCGTATCTGCGAGCATAGCACGGGCGCCTGCCCACGCAGCGACGAGCTCTCGAGATGAGCGAAGCAGCAGCAGAAGCAATCAACACACCAAGAGAACAGCTGGAAGATACAAACACAATGCAGATGGACCCGACTGAAGTAAACAACACAGAAACTGCCTGGAATTATGACGCAAGCAGCGGAAGAACTATTGAACGCGAGAGCATCTGGATTACGAGGGGCAGAAAAGGCAAGAAGGACGCAGAGCAGGAAACGACACAAGAAAGCAACCCAGCCAAGCAACAAACGAATGGAAAGCCACCACCACCACAACAGCGAAAGCCCCGAATGCCGCCTCTACCAGTCGACCACTACAAGGTCGTATTCCGCCCACAACCAGGCCTCGAGCTTGCAAAGTGGAACAATGTCGCCATTATGCACGCCATCGGAAGAGCCAGCGGTTTCTCGCAGCAAGACTTCGGCGAAAAGTGTGCGTTCAAGTGCAAAGAATTGAGAACCTGATTATTGCAAGCACGGCCGACTGGGAAGACGCGAAGAAACTCGAAAATATCAGCACAATACAACTTGACGGCACTTTCTTCACTGTAAAAGGCAACACGAGAACCCCGGACGATGTATCCAGAGGCGTAGTAAGCGGGCTCTTGCCCGGCACGAGTGAAGAAGAACTCAAGGCAAGTCTTCGCGCACCAGCGAGGTACACCGTCCTCCACGCTCGTATGCTCGGGCAATCGTCCGCGGCCGTGATCTTTTTCCAAGGACCGCACGTTCCTTATTACGTCCGCTTCCAGAGTCTCGATTTTCGATGCCGACCCTACCGCAAGTCAGTGCAATACTGCAGGACTTGTGGCAACACGGGAAACCGCCAGGATGTCTGCCCGAGACCATTGCCAGCCTTCTGCTCTAACTGTGGCAAAACCGATCAATTACCCGACCACGATTGCAAACCCGCATGCAAGTTATGTGGAGAAGGGCTCGAAACCGCAAGCAAAGATTGCAAGAAAAGACTGAAACCCAACCCGCCGCCATCCAACATACGACAGCAACGCATCGACAGGCTCAAAGTCAGAGACAGTCGCTGGAGCTCAGGCGGCGAACAATTCCCACAATTAGGAAGCTCAACCACCAGCTTGAGGGGCAGTGATGGCAGCGTCCCCAAACGAAGTAGATCTAGATCTATACTCCGATCGCCTTCCCGATCACGCTCACGCTCGCACTCGCCCAAACGCGTGAGCTACGCGGATGTTGTAAGCAGATCGAGTGGATCGAGAACCCCGAGCAGCTACAAATCCTTGTCGGCCGAAGCTGCGGCCCTTCAGGCTCTCGAAAATAAGGTGCAAATTCAACAAAACACGTTGCACAATCAAAACAGTCAACTACAAAGCCAACAGGCCCTCATCGACAAGCTGATCCAGTGTCAACAGATACAGCAAGACAACATAAACAGGCTTCTACAGAAGTGCGAAGAGCAAAAAGATATCATTGATAAACTGCAACAGAGATGTGCGAAAGGCCAAGAGAACATTGCACAGCCGCGACCCTCACTTCCCGACGCAGATGTTCAATCCGTAGTTGACGCAAGATTCCAAATCATCCAAGAAACTCTCATGAAAAGCACCCACGACACAATTGAGAAAATCGTCCAGGCAGCAATAACGAGTTTCGCCGCAAGTATCGCCAATAAGGTCACCACGCTAGACGCCAAGGTGGATGGACTCGCAGCGCAACAAAACAACTTCATAGCCCACATCAAGAAGACGTACGTAACAAAACAGCACCTCAACACGTCACTAAATGACATTCAGCCCGACAGAAAGCGGCCGCGAGCAAACGGCCGAAGTGCTTCTCGTTCAGTTTTACCTACCCGCGAGCGCTGGCAGGGAACAGAAACAACCGAAGATGGCGGTCCCTAATCACAGGACTACAAATGAGCTTTCAACTCTCCGCATATGGCAGTGGAACTGTCGTTCCTATCGACCACGGCATGCTACCTTACAAGAATTTGTCAAACAAGACCCACCCGACCTCATAGCGCTGCAAGAAACAACTACACAAAACGTCCGGCTACAAGGGTACAACGCCCACGTACAAACAAAACGCACGGCAATTCTCACCAAGAAGAATCTCACTGTACAGGAATTGGAACCCGTCAATACACCGATCGAACACACCTTAATCGAAATCATACCGGAGAGGAAATCGCTCAAGCGCGTATTTGTAGTCAGTGTGTACAGCCCTCCCAGAGACGCCCTTTCAGACTTCGACCACCTTGTCCGAGAAATTAAGAAGCGCACCGATGGTCATCAAGTCGTTATAGTAGGGGACTTCAACGCCCCACACACGGCCTGGGTATACCAGACTACCACGATGAAAGGAGCCCGAGTGCACGACACTGCACAACAGCACAGACTCACAATGTGGAATGACCCACTCCAAACAACGAGGATAGGTAATAGTGTCTCCAGAGACACAAACCCAGATCTCACCTTCACGCTAAACGTGCCCTCGGCAGAATGGAGCCGACTCCCAGAAACCCTGGGCAGCGATCACCACATCCTCCAACTAACCGTGGCTCGCACTCGCAAGCCCGCTAGGCTTGGAACGGCCCGGGTAACGGAGTGGAAGTCATTCAGAGACGTGCTAAATGTCGAGACCACCATCGAGAACATAGATGACTGGCTGGAGAAAGTCCTCGACACGGCAGAACGCCACACGAAAACAATACAGCTGAATGAAGTAGTGCCAGCTGTCGACACGCACCTCCTCCACCTCTGGGAAGCCAGAAGAGCTCTTCTCAAGAGGTGGAAGAGACAGAAGCTAAACAAGAAATTAAAGGAGCGAATTGCCCTCCTCACCGAGCGCGCACAGGTATACGCGGAGAGATTAGGAAGACAGAACTGGCCCGCATTTTGCGACAAACTCCAGGGAACCTTGAGCACAAAGACGACGTGGCATCTCCTGCGCGCCCTTCTCGACAACGGCCCTACGAAGACGCAGCAGCGACAGAACCTCTGTAGGCTCGTGCACAACCACGCCTGATCGGAAGAGAACCTCCTCCGAGAAATTCAGAAGAAGCTGTGCGGCGACCCACCCGTTAATACAACGGCACATGACAAAGTTTACGGTGGCAAACCAAACCCCGACCTTGACCAACCCTTCACGTATGCTGAACTCTCTGCAGCACTATCGACGCTCACAAGAAACACCAGCCCGGGCAAAGATCGGATCATGAACAAGCATCTTCGGAACCTTCCGCAGCAGGCTACCGCCGCCCTGCTCCAGTACTTCAATGCATGCTGGGAGAGAGGAAAGCTACCGGCTGCATGGAAGCACTCGGAGATTACTATGATCCCCAAACCAAATAAACAGCTCAGCATCGAGAACTTGCGCCCAATTTCCCCTACCTCGTGCTTAGGGAAACTTTTCGAGCATATGATTCACAAGCGGCTAACCTCGTACCTCGAAGAAAACGGATATTTTGCAAACACTATGTTCGGTTTCAGGCAGAACCTGTCAACGCAAGACGTCTTTCTTCTACTCAAGGAAGACCTCATCGACCACCTGAGTACCAGAAGCAAATCATCGATTTTAGCCATCGACGTAAAGGGTGCTTCGTCAGTCACGAAGCTATCCTCTGCAACCTCGAAGATGTGGGCTGCAGTTCTCGGACATACGACTATGTCAGGAATTTCCTCACGGGCCGCACGGCCACCGTTGGAATATACAACCTGCGCAGCGACAGCTTCCGACTACCGAGCAAAGGCACCCCGCAGGGTTCGGTCATATCGCCGTTGCTCTTCAACGTCGCAATGATCAAACTACCCAGCCTCCTTGACGCGATACCAGACGTAAGACACGCTTTCTATGCAGATGATATCACGTTATGGGACAAGGGACTCAAACACTGGAACACAAGAAACACGCCTACAGGAAGCAGTAGATACCATCGAGAGCTACTTGCACAAATGCGGCCTCCGCTGTGCTCCCGAGAAGTCCGAACACCTCGTTCTCAAGTCAAGAACGAGAGGCAGACCACCCGGCTATGATGAACCCGATCCTAACGTCACCCTCAATGGAACGCCCATTCCAAAAGTGGAAACCCTACGAGTTCTAGGGCTGCACATACACAAAGACGGGTCCGGGGCGGCCACCCTCCCGCGACTACAGCGAACGCTATCACAGCTCACGCATCTCATCAGGAGAGTTGCAAGTCATAGAAGCGGACTTAAAGAACAAGACACGCTACGCGTGATGCAAGCACTCCTCACCAGTCGAATAACATACGGCACGCCCTACCTCGCGCTGAAGAATGTAGAGGTAGAAAAAATTAACATTCGAATACGGAAAGCCACCAAAATCGCCCTGGGCCTACCATCTACGGCTTCGACTACGAAACTTCTCAAAATGAGCGTACACAACACCTGGCAAGAGCTAGCTGAAGCTAACAAAGCCAGTCAATTAGAACGACTGAAGCTCACGCCCACCGGAAGATCAGTGCTGCAACGGCTGAACTACGGTGAAACCTTTATAGCCACCACGGACCGAAAAGAAAGAATTCCTTCAAACCTCCGCGAATCCCTGTGCATAACCCCAATTCCACGCAACATGCACCCCACGTACCACAAGGAAAGAAGACAAGCCCGAGTGGATGCTCTACGGCGAAGACACAGGCAAGATCCGGACGCCAGATACACCGAGGCAGCCAAATACCCGCAAAGAAACGCTTACGCCCTGAGCGTCGTAGATTCTCAGGGCAGAGAGCTAGCGTCTGCCACAGTCCGTGCACAAACGCCGACACTGCAGAAGAGACGGCGATCGCCCTAGCGACTACCACGTGCATGGACGCAGCTGTCATCTTCTCCGATTCTCAAGCGGCCGTCAGAAACTACGCTAAGGGTCGCGTGTCAACACAAGCACTGAAGCTGTTGAAGCACCGCAGTAATCCGATCCCCTACACCTGCGTGACATGGGTTCCTGGGCACGAGGGGCTGGAGGGGAACGAAGCGGCACACGCCGCGACCCGAGGCCACACCTGCTGGCCAACCCTTCCTACTCTCGAGACGCCCGGTCTGCGCCAGCGGAGGCAGAGACCATACCCATCACGTACTCAGGGATCCTTCAACATCACAGGCTGGAACGCAGGGTGTACCCACCACCTCACCCAAAGCTCAACAAAGAAGAAAGCACTACACTCAGAAGACTGCAAAGTAATACTTATATCCACGGAATCATCATGCATAGACTGTACCCAACGCTACAAGGTTACCACTGCCCAATGTGCGGCGTACCGGACACCTTAGAACACCTGATCCTCGAATGTCCATGGCATCTAGACAAAGATGCATTGCCTTCACCGACAGTCTGTTGCAACGCCAGAGAAAGCGAAGACCTCATAGAAACGTGGGAGGCCAAGCTCGTCTCCGAGGACCTGGAACAACAACGACGTCTCGTCGCCAGGGCCAAGGAAGCAGCGAAGGCCAGAAGGTTCCTGGAATGAGGAGACCTCCAACCGAGAGTAGAACCGGGGCTTACCCCGGAGTACTGTTTCTAAAATAAAAGTTTGTTCCTCCTATCTCTATCCTTCCGTATGTATGCGAGAAACAAAAAAAATGTACTTCTGCTACTACTACACTAAAAAATTTCGTTTCATCCTCCACGCTGATTTACCCCCGCACCAATTCAATTTTTTCCTCTCAGCTTGGGCTGAACCTCTTGATAGCCGCGTCCCCTTTTGTAATACTCGCTGATTCACAAGCGGCTTGCCGAAAGTTTCAGAAACGGAGAATCTCCTGCCAAGGCTTAAAGAGCCTCACAGCAATGGCAAAGAAGCACGTACCAGATAAATACACCGTTTGGACTCCGGGCCATGAGTACCTTCTGAGGACTGAGGTAGCCGACGTCTCGGTGCGAGGTCATGGTCACCGGCTTTATCACAGGACGTGCCAAGGAGGAAGGGTGACACTGATATTTGCAAGACTACAGGCTAGAAAGAATAACTTACCCGCCACCTCACTCCAACCTAACTAGAGAAGTGGCTGTAACCTTCAGGAAATTGCAAACCAATACCTAGGTCCTCAGTATCTTATTGTCTCAACCACTGAGCGCTCATACATCTGCAAGTACTGTGATTTTCCAGATACACCATGTCATATGATATGGGGATGTGTAGGAAAACATTGCAGAGTAGAACATCCAAACACTAACTGAGGGGCAGTGGGAGGCCAAGTTAACAGGTCCGGACCCGAAGAAACAGCGCAGCCTTATTGGACGGATTCGGCAGATGTCCATGGCCTGCAGATACCTGGAATACGGAGGCCACCCATCTGGCGCGCACACTGCGTTTACTCAAAATAAAAGTTTATTGTCGCTCTCTTTCTTTTTGTGTTGAACCAAACGGCTTGCCATACGGCGTGTAATGGTTAACTAAATGGGCGTAATACTTCTCCGTGAAGAAGCTGGTTTGTTTACCTGTGGAAAATAACCGTTCGCAGCATGAGGGACGGTCTGTCAGTGTAACGGCACCGCTAAGGAATTTCCCTCGTGTGGCCCCTCCGGCGGTGGACAGTCACAGCACATGAGGTGCATCCCCTGCAGACGTGGGGTTCCAGGGCACTTTGGGCACTTCACGGGGCATTCGAGTACTAGGGCCCTGGCCCAGGTTACGCATTGTGCAAAGGCCGATCAGCGCGAAGTCTCCGAAGAGATACTTCCGTCACTTTGTTTGATATGGCCATTTCCTTTAAAAAATTCGCCGACCATTACGCTTCCCTAATGTGAAATTTGGGCGCAGCACTATATGGTGTTTTCTCATTTCGCGATATAATGGCAGGCGCGGAAAATCTGTCTCGCGTGGCACGTTGCAGACGGAGCAAGGTGTATCGCTAGAGGCAGCGCGTGGTTGACGCGTGGCCGCGATTCACAGCAGCCGCCGCACAGAGACTTAAGCTCATGCGGCGCTTCGTTTTCATACAGACGACGCACGCTACTCTGGCACCATCTCGTAGCCATCGTCACCGCCAAGCCCCTATTTCGCGGCACTACGCTATTCTGCTCACGCTTTCGCCATACCCTCCTCCTCCGCTTTCCGCCTCGTGGTTCCGCTGCAGACTCCTCCTTCGCTTTCCTCCTCACGCTCTCTCCATAATCACCGTCTTGCTTCTTTCATGTTTCAGCTTTCATCTTCGCGGTGCCGGTTGGCTCGGTTACGCGGGACAACGCCGACGCTCGCCACAGGAACGGGTGCCTGAGAGCTGTGCTCTAAAAAACTATATATATTCATCAAAGAGCGGTGCCGTTTAGTGGCTGTCCTTGTCTCGACGTCATGAAGTGGTAAGGCCGGCGCACGCTTCTGCCCAGCAGTCGTCATGTCGCTCCTCTATTACCAAGAGTACTGCACTCATATTTGCGATTGCCTCCCAGGTAGTATGCTAACTATGTGCAAAATAAACCGTCAATTCTACCGCCTGTCCTGCCGCCCTCTCTCTACCTGCATGTTTCCTTGAATCGCTAGAACGAAGTTTGATCTCAGCGTTTTACCAATCACATTATTTCTTACAGTTTGTCGATTTACCGAGCAAAAGCTTACCACTAAAGGCTAGATGCCAAAAAAAATCAATTTTATTAACTTGGTTATAAATGAGCACTATATAAAACTATTCCCTAACGTTCGCCAATGTACAAGGCGGCTAAATTGCTAGTATTTAACTGCATTTCAAAAGTGCACTAGGAGATGAAGCTAGCATATACTGGTTATCAGATACAGCACTAATCGCAGAACTCGACCTCCAAAGTTTTCAGCATAACTTGCGTTCTGAACGTTCTGGATTGTGCATCATTTCTAGCGAACGTTAGTGACTGCGTTTTATATTTATTTTTGTTTCGGTATCAGAAGCGCCCGTTCTTTGCCACGTTTCGCGACTCATCTGTTTCTATCCTTCCAAAAATATTTTGCACTGAAGCTACTGTATGTATATTATCTGAAGCTAGCCTTTTGACATGGTCCAAAATGTTGTTACAGCATACCTCTAAGACGTATATCCTTCTGGTTTACCAGACTCGTTGTCCTTTCTACGTATTCCAAGTTACGATGAATCTGTTTTTTTCTCGTTCATCTCCTTGCGCAGTTCCTCAGCAGCCGCCGGTTATTAAGGACTCCAAAGGCAACCAACTGCGTGCTATAGCAGGGCCTTACGCTGAGGGCGACACCGTGATGCTGACTTGCGCTGTGCCAGCTGGTATGAAAACTTAGTTTAACCTTGCCCTTTACCTGTGCAATCCTTGAATGTGCAAGCGTTTGCTCCTTTCTGTATCTACAAGACTAGTCCTCGATTACTAGCTCGCAGCATCGTACTTCTTCATTTGAAGTCAGCGGGTTTCGTTAACTCCCGCTTCTATCAAACCTTACGTGCTCCTTCGCCAGCAATCCGGACTCGGCCGCCGTGAAACAACTGTATTGTGTGTTGCATATGGTAGGACGCCACACTTGCGAACGCCTATTTATTCCCAATAGGAATGGCCAACAGTGCGGCGTGCAATTTCGCCAGGTATGACAAGATTAACGAGCACCTTCTGTGCCACTCCCATTTTTTCGATGCTCAATGATGTACTCTGTGAGCTAGACTCAGTCTCTTGTATGAGAGACTTAGCTCAGAAGAAAAGATGGTGGGAGCTTTAACTAAGCAGTCTTGCATGCACAAAGTTACAAAAGATCTATTGCACTTCCTGAAGGTGAGCTGCACTCTGTGAACGCTTGTTACTGTTGGTGAACGTCCCTTTGTAGGAGTGTTCGCAATGACGGCTTCTTTGTTGTTTTTCTTATCTTTTCATCTTCTTGTTTGATTTGCTACATTCCCTTTTTCAAAGTGTACGGTAGCCAAATGAATACGTCCTTGGTTTACCTCCCTGACTTTCCTTCTTCGTTTCTCTATCTCAACATTTTTTTTTTTTTGTCATTGAGAGTCGTGGCGCAGACCCAGACGTAAGCACGAGAGACGTAGCCTTCACGTTCTTTTCAAAGCAGAAACGATATGATTACCCTCGAGAGGTGCTCCTCCAGACGTGAACATCGTTCCTGAATAGGTATCGTGGGCCCATGTTAAGGAACCTTTATCCTTTGATGTCGTATTTCAGATTGTAATTTTATCACTTGAATACGTCATCTGTACTCTGCCACAGCTAATGTATCCGTGATTTGAAAAGCGAGAAAGAGATGCAGAAGCCATTTCCCTTAGTCGGAACGGGCATCTGATGTCGTAAGAAGTGCGTATAGTAATGCGAAATACCTTCGTGAGCGAGGCAGGAAGAGAACAAAGAAGCAAGAAATGGCAGCGCAGCCAATCAATAACAAGTCCTCTCGGCTACCCTATGATTTAGGAACGAAGAAAAGGGACAGGAACTAGAAAGGAAACATAGTAAACGCACGAAAAACGCACTCACATTAGTAACTGCTTCATGGTCACAGTCGGTCGCGAATTCTAGCTGTGTTTGGGAAGTGCTGTAGCGCTCCTTCTCACCTACCTGTCTGCACCCAGTCCTTTTGCAACCATTGTGCAAGACAGATCTGCAAAATTCTAATCTCAGAGCGGAATGTAGGGTACCTCGGTACTGAGCGTGTGAAAAAAGAACGGCAATATAACACGTGCTTTCTTCACAACACGATTCCATTTTACGCCCCTCCTCACATTCCATGAACAACGAAACCCGCCTCACAACAGCCATGCCAGCTTAGGACACCAACTCTGAGTAATATTTTGAGCGGAGGAAGGAAAGAATTACCACCAGAGCATTACGTCACACGATTAAAGCCAAACATATCGGCCCAACACGCGATCGTCCCGTAAGACCGCGCGGTAGGTTTTAGTGCTCCCGCTCTGCAGGAAGAGCCATGACAGGTCAGCCGCGCAAGTGCGCATCGATTAAAAAAACCACCGGGAACCAAACATTATCTGCCAGTGCGCTGAGTCGCAGAGGCTGCACGTTGAACCGATACTGCGAGGAAAAACGCGCCGCGAGTGGCTTCACGGAGAGTTCGCGGGCCAAGGCAGGATACGTGGCGCAGAACTCGCGCCTAGTTTATTTTCTTCGTCCGCACTATTTTGCCTTTTCTGTGCGCAGCTGGCCACAAACTCACACTCGCCTGGCGGCGAAACGGCCAACCGCTGGTATCACCAGCAGCTACCTTCGCGACGCCTAGCGGAGGTTGGGAGAACCGTCTCGACCTCGGCCCTTTGTTACGTGAGGACTTGTACGCGAACGTCAGCTGCGTGGCAACCAGCGATGTCACGCTGCCTGCGCAAAGCTCGGTGCTTATCGACATGTTCCGTAAGTACGTACAAACTGCACAAGGGGAATGTCTGCATCGCCTGACGAGTGCGCGGATGGCGCTTCTCTTCAAAGTTATCTTCTCGCAACACGCGATGTGCCGTTACAGGCATTATCTAACGCTTGACATCGTAATTTGCGCTGAATAACTGATGCCTTTTTTTTAGTCGTTCAGAGTTATGCATTGGCGCATCTCGTACAAGTTACGCGTTCCAGAGGCGCCAAATATAGCTTCCAGATGCTTTGGCTCCCCATCGCATTGTAGTGTATAAAGTAGGCGTTTCCCTGTGGCAACCTGAGCAAGATAAATTTTAGTCAATTTTATTCATTGTTGGTGCTTTACTCATGTGTGGGCGTGGGTTCTTTAAATTCTGATAAGCGTATTTACATTTTCTGAAGCTGTGCTCGTTATTCGCAACATTTGGACATTTGGTTTGACTTGCTCTCTTCAGTTTCCAGCTAGAATGTAACCACAATATAAGTAAGGCCCGCCACTTCTTCCGTATCAAGTTTATTGTGGTTTTGTCCTGTGTACGTATGCGTTGTGATATTACTTGTACCTGCGACGTTTGTAATGTGTATCTGATTCAGTTGCCCGGAAATTTACTGTTCGTAAACCCGTGAACTATAGTCAAACTTCTCACATTGCTATATTGTTTTAATGCGTCAAATAATGATTTGCCAAATTACTGAGGCTCGCACTTTGCTTTCTTCCTTCCTTCATTCATTTAGTTTTAGTTCACTTATTCATTCAATTGACCTGAACAGCTGCTCAAAAGCTTGACCCAAGCACACTTAGTCATATTCACTATGTGATGAATTTGTCCCATTTATTTATTTATTTATTTATTTATTTATTTATTTATTTATTTATTTATTTATTTATTTCGTAAAATTTATTATGAAAAGCTGAATATTTGTTTCCGCGTGCACAAATATTCGCCAGTAAGTCATTGTGTTGATAATATAAACAATTTAAAATTCGTGTGAAACTCATTTACCATGACTATCCAAGTACGCCAGTTGCCGAAACTATTCATGTATCAGGCGAATACTACAGCCCGGTTCCTCTCTCCCGCTTCCCTCTGAACACACGGCGCCTTTTGGCGCCGCCGCCTTTAAATACATACATACACTGTGACTGAAGGTGACGTCAGAGATTTTTCCTGAAAAGCGGCACTTACCCATTCGCGCAAGCCCAGTGGCACACATACCCGAATCGCCAGCAGAGAAATTCGAGGTATGGCATGTACGCAGTGACATATGTATAAACACACACCCACGCGAACGGCCCATATTTTGGGGCAGCACTAACTTTAGAAAAGCAGAGAATTGTGAGAGTTTCGCGGTTGGAGGCAGCACAAGGGACGAGGACGAAGGAAACGAGACCACAAATGCGGCGCGGAACGAGCAAGTTCGCAAAAGGAAATAAAATTCGTGCGCACTGAGCGCGTCACGTGATTCGCAATCAAAAGCCAGTGGAAACAAGCGGCAAAAAAGCAAGGCTGACATCAAAGACGATGTTAGGTTAAGAAGCTACAGCAGTGATTGGTACAAACTAAATACACGCGTACCATAATCACAAGTCAGACAAAGATATTTTACACTCAAGCGAAGTTAGTGATAGCTGGCTGACACAGCTGCAACCTTCCTTTCTTACGTAGAAGGCCTCGCTGCTTTCCCTCGACACCTTATATTGACATTTAAACATTGAGCAATATACACGCTGCCTTCAAGGATTGCAGCCGCAATCGCTACGTTACTACCTTGATCACTTGGAGCGTGAACACAGGAGTGCGCAGCTTTCATTACTGCGAGTGTAGTTTAGCGAAACTGCAGCACCGCTTTGTGCCTGCGTAAGGACAGTAGCCTTCTTTCACGCATATTATGTCATGGGAACGCTCGCATGTCGTCTGCTAGGCGCTTTTCTTTCATTCAGTGTGGGTCGCCTCTAAACCGTAGGCCACACCATGCAGTTGCAAGATAAAACGGGGCGTTCCTCAACTTGATGGTCGAAGCTAAACATCGCAGAGTGGGGTTTTTTTTTTTGGTCGCTGTCATTTCTGCGCGCAAATTTACTCTTATGAGAATTTCATGAAGCGAGAGAAGCAGGGTGTCTGAACGAAGCCCTACAGACCGATTTCTTCATTCAGTTCACGTGTGCAAATAGTTTAGGCACAATTACAAACTTAATAGCTGCTGGCTGAGGTTAACCACTGCTTCCAACGGGATACCTGGTTAAGCATTCTTCGGCTATAATAATTTATGCAATTCTACACGGAAATAGATTGTAGGCAGTTGACACTAAGTTTATGTCTGCTATCAGATTTCACCAGTTATTCTCAAACAAATTCTCACCACTAGTCGGCAGTGTTAGAACATATTGACGTTCCACAACTGCGTCTTTCCTTCACCCCGATGTACGTCTTCCACAGGCTAATGCTTTGTTTCTCAGCCGTAAAGCAGGACGTGGCAGATGACGAAAGCGATGGCGTGACGTTATGAGCGTCAAGGAATAATTCTTTCCCGCTGCCCCCACTGAGTACACGGAAAACTTTTCGGCGCCACCATTAGACTGCGCGGATAGCAGCGAATGCCACGGGCTCCCGTGTTTAAGCTCAAGACGATCAAGATAGTGCCTTCTTAACCTGTCTTCGTATTTTGGTGTCGGGCTTGCCTTTCTTTGGTCAACTCTTGGCGTTGGCTTTTCATTGTAAATAACGTGATGCGCTCAGTGTATAAACAGATTTCCCGTTTCCGGAATAAATTTTCAGTCACTAATTCGGTGCCGCATTTGCCGTCTCGCTTCCTTTGTCCTCGTTGCATGCGCTGACCCACATCACGCACTACATGTAGGATCGGCTGACGTTTTTTAGACAGCACAATGTCCGAGATGGGCCCATTATTTTGATGGCATAGCCAGATAGTCGGAGAGAAAATTGGTCTGACAAGGACGCTTTTTTCATTAATACATTGCTTCCATAACTACTTTCCTTAGTGCCCCCTGCCGAAGTTTCTCTCCGGAGCTGGCATCACGACGATGTCGATGCCTCCGGATGGCTCATGGCCGCCCCGTCGGCAACTGGAACTACATCTTCGGCTAGGGCTTCGACATCCGTTCTTGAGCCTAAGACGGGCAGCTCGCACCTCTCCCAAGGAGCATCTCGGCCGCCAAATACAGATCCGGATTCGGCTGCCGATTTCTACGCTCCGCGCAGCTTCGAGTGCGAGGCAACCGGAAGTCGTCCGCCAGCAAACATCTCGTGGTTTCTGGACGGAATGCCGTTGGACGTGCGCTCGAGTCACACTCGTACCGGAGGCAACGTAACGGCAAGCGTGCTTCTCCTTCCACCTCAAATGCACGCGGGAAAGCTCCTTGAGTGCCGGGCTAGCAACGACAATTTGCGGGACCATCGAGGAGTGATCAGTCGCTATTCGGCTCTGAACGTGTCAAGTAAGTGAAAAGTTATGTGGCAGCGCTTTAAAGGTGACATCGCGCGTTGGTCATTCGCGACACGTTTGTAATACTACACAACCATACGCGTCATGAACAAAACGCTTTTAAAACCGGGTTAAAGACTGTGTTTACACCTTTTTTTCTTAGAAAGGGGGGGGGGGGGGAAGGAGAAGGAGGAGAGAGGGCAGACTGCGCCTATAGGTATATTGTGTGTGTTTATATGTTTCGAGCTAAAGACCTTACCCGGATAACAGTAAATGCAGTTAAAGGCGAATTAAAAGTCATGAAACAGAGGCGCACCAGTCAGTATCCAGAATCGGTGATCTTTATGGGGTTACCGGTAAGTAACTCGCTGTCTATTTTAAATCGTCAGCGCGTTACCCACTAGTTACAATAAACTGCTATTTACAAATTTGGTCGACCCTCAAATAACAACATTAAACGTAAATGTAACATGTTTCTTTCAAGCACCGCACTGTGCTGAAACGTTCAGCTGCCGTAGCAAGCTTTATCCCATGGCTTTGCAATGTCGGACGAAAGAAGCAAGGAAAGAGTGGTGCAGGACCTCTAACCACGTGATCACAGAAAATTCGCTCGAATGCTCAGTCAGTGCCGATTTATTTTCGACATTCGCGTTGAATACATAAGAGACAAGGGAGCGCTGAAGGAACCCGATGACTATTGCTTCAATGTAAAAACTGATGCGCGCGGCCATTGTCCACCCTATCCCGTCACTGTCACGTTTGCGTTACGAGAGAGCGTTCTTTTTTTTCGTTGCTTTCTCTTCAAAAGTGCTCTAAGGTCGCCGGCGTACCGATTGTTTAGGAGAAAGTGGCGAGGAAACACTCACCCATGGCGCAAAGCGCTGTAGCGCTAGTAACCGCGCGGGGTGGATAACGGCTGAGGGAATGAGGACTAACTGCGCCACACGGCACTAATATAAGATGCATGAGCAGAGGTAACGTGCCTCTGACAGGCTAGCTAACGCTTCGGTATGTGGACCTATCTAGGTCTACCCATCGGAACGCTGACCATTTTCTCATAGGTGGCTTACCACCGTTCATCCCTTTTCTATCCCACAGTATGTTTTCATTGGACAGACGCCTTCCTGACTTCGGATGAAACTTTTATTTTTCTTTCCTTGGGGTAGGCAAGCCAGAAGTGAGCATCAAGTTGGGTACCGGTCTCAACGCCAGCCGCATCACGGAGGGCGTGGACGTGTACATGGAGTGCTCCGTCCTCGTAACTTCAAGAATTGCCCACGTTAAATGGAGTCGCGACGGCCAAGAGCTGGACGCGGACCTGGCTGAGGGCATTGTGATGACTTCTCGCTACTTGGTGATACGAGGGGTGACTCCCGGCCACGCCGGAAGCTACACGTGCCGAGTAACTAGCACCCACGGCGGCACCGTCGAGAGCACGCCGCTTCTCATCCACGTCAGATGTAAGCAGCCGATTACGCACTGCAGTGTTTCACTGACTATGGCGTTCGGCTGCTGAGCTTGAGGTCGTGGGTTCGAGTGCCGGCCCCGGTAGCCGCATTCTGATGAGGGGGAAGCGCACAAATGCTGACGCGCTTAGATTTATGTTCTTGTTAAGGAATCCCAGATTTCCAAACTTAATACGGAACCCTCCACCAGGGTGCGTTTCACGGAACCAATGTTACTATGGCGCGATAAACGCAATCAATCAATCAATCAATCAATCACGCAATCAATCAACCAAGTAGCACTTTTGTGAACGTCTTTAGTGGGCTGAGTGCTGAGCCGACTAGGCAGCACAGGATGAATGAAGATGCACGTTGCTTAGACACTAGGCTGAAAGGGAGTCGTTATGACTATTTTAGCGGGCCTAATTGTTCCTGCACTACTTAACTACATACTGTAGCGCTATCGAACTCCTTAATAGAAAACGTTCGTTCACGTGTGCAGCACACTGAGTAAATTTCTCCTTTTGCGATTAGCAGAACTCTTGGAATTGGAGCTGAATACGAGGAGGAAAATTATTCTTGTAACGCCATTGATTTTACGTGTGAGCAGTTCACTGGGACAAATATCTATCTAACAATTAGAGGTCCGATCAAATCACATTACTGTGTTAATTGTCCGAGTGATATGGGCATCTTCTTCTGCTGCAGCAACGCACTGGCTTTATTTGCGCACCACATTTCATCGTTTTGTAGATCTAAATTGAAACTGCTTCACTTGTCAGCTTATACGTTAGCCTAGAAGGTTTTGCAGGATCACTACTTCATTGAAGAAGGCCGGACAAGCGCAACTAAAACAACTCTGCTGAGTGCACGAATGCGCGTCGCCTTTCGCGGACGTGGTGTTTTATGAACCTATCGGTCCGACCATAACTACTCTATGGAATATGGTCCGATAGCGATAAACGCACATGCGCATCCTGTTCAAGTTCTCTACCACCACCTTGCTCCTGTATCCACAAAATTGATTTTCTTACCCAATTTTTAGGCGCTTTAAGTTGTAAATTAATTCAATCTCGCACTGCCATGAGATCCCCTCCTGCTTAGCTCAGATTTTGTAGCGATCGCTAACCAGAAGCACTGGTCCCGGGTTCAATCCACTCCGCGCAGGATGAATTTTTTTTCAATTTCGAAGCATTCTTTCTGTGATACGCGCATGTACGGATTTCCTTTTCAAAGCTTTACGCTATACTAACGCATCGCTGACAATGTTCTTGCTTCATTAGGAAGACTGTATATGAGGTTACTTGGTCACATAATGATACGATTGACACGTTTTCTCGTTTTTGAGGTGCCCATAATGTTAGAAACCAAACTGCTAACTAAACAAAGTTTAGTTATCAGTTTTAACCACCTCGTATCTCTATAATACGTCAAAAGTATTCGGTTATTTCACTTGATACGATGGATGCGATTTTTCCTTTTCAAACCGCACGCCACTAATGTGAAAAAAAAAAAATGTTATGTGGAGAGAATGTGCTGTTCTGCTCTAGCCACATGGCGTTGTCACTTTCATGCAGACCCTCCCAGGTGCGATTCTGAGGAAGACAGCATCGTGCGTGTTGAAAAAGACGCTGCCGTCAACGTGACCTGCGATGTGCGAGCCGATCCTATAGTAGGCCTACGCTATTTCTGGCTCGCGGAAAGCGGCATGGCAGCCACGGAAACCACGAGGAAAAGCCAGCCCATTCGGCCCAAGCAAGCGGATTGGCCGCTCGTGACGGCGTCGAAGCGCCTGGAGATTATCGCCAACGCTTCGCTCTTCAATGCGGCTCTCGCGTGCTGGGCAGAGAACGCCGTGGGAACCCAGAGGAAGCGCTGCCGATTCAAATTCGTATACAAGGGTACGTACGTAATTAGTCGTTCGAGACCCTTTTCCCGAGATTGAAATGATTTCAATGGGGTAGACTTACGAGTCTTAAAGTGCCAAGAAATGTATGTGAGTTGTCTGTGGGAGAGAGAAAGAGAGAGAGAAGGGAAGAAGGAAAGGCAGGGAGGTTAGCCAGACTGAGTCCAGTTTGCTACCCTACACGTGGTGAGGGGAATGGGGAAAGAGAGGGAGAGAACACATGAGTCTACACAGCCCTTTCACATGCATTAAATCAGGTGTAGGATGTTTAATGTCGGACACTCAAGTCTGTTGCCTTCAGGTAGTGAAGAAGCGCTCGAACTGCTATGTGGAGTGTGGGAAGTCGGTCAAGTGCTAGAGGTGCAGAAGGGATGGGTGAGCTTAGAAAAGCGTGCGTGCGTGTGCGTGTGCGTGTGCGTGCGTGTGTGTGCGTGCGTGCGTGTGTGTGTGTGTGTGTTTGTGTGTGTGTGTGTGTGTGTGCGTGCGTGCGTGCGTGCGTGCGTGCGTGCGTGCGTGCGTGCGTGCGTGCGTGCGTGCGTGCGTGCGTGCGTGCGTGCGTGCGTGCGTGCGTGCGTGCGTGCGTGCGTCAATTGACGATGCTATGATCCGGATCAGTCACTTGCACTTCGCTCATTGAATCATGGACCCGATGGTCAAAGAGCTCCGACGTAATGCTAATGCATTTCTCTCGCATTTTTCACTGAATGGCCACCAGTTTTTACCAGCTGCAGATAGAAACTGCTTTCCCATTATTTTTTGTAGTAAGATCTAACCCTTGAATCCTTCCGCGTGTTTCCGAAAATTTCGACAATAAACCAAATATGACAAATGACGCTGATGTATACATTTTGTATAGCAAATGTATTGTTACTAGCCACAAAAAATTTCAGTGTCCCGTTCTGAATCGCTTCCTTCTCGCATTTCGTCAGAGGTCTGAGCGGCGCTCCATTGGCGTTGTCAGAAGGACTGGCCGGTCGTGGACGGCGAATGTTAAAAAGAATTATAAATGAACGAACAAAACTTTTTATCGTATAGAGGTCCCGGATAATGAGACCTCCTCCTTTGGGTGTGCGTCCACATGCCCAGAAGGAACTCGCTAACTCCACCTCGGTAAACATTAGAGTTCTAGCTGTTTCATAAAGTGTTTGATCATTGATATCACTAATCAAACTTATGTCATTGCTAAGCAATGGAATTTGTCGTGATACCTAGAAACAGCCTCCCTCTCTCGTATGCGCAGGAGAGGACTCGCCCAACCTGACTTGCACAGTCGGCAATTATACGGACAGTTCGTTCTCGCTGACTTGTTTCACACCTCTTGTCAACGGCACAACTACGACGACGTCAACGAGACTGAGACAGCAACGGCGACTCCGAGTACAGGTGCTTGACACTAGGAGGGGCAACCGGTCTGAGCGGAGCTTCTGGAGCACGGACCTGGGCCCGATACTCGTCAACCGGCTTCGCTCTTCCACCGAATACTTGGTCGTGGTTCGAATGCCTCCGGATGCGAGCTTCCGGACCTGGGTGCGCACTCTGGGCCCAGCTCAGACCCTGATTAGTCAAGGAGGTGAGACTGCACTAACACGTGATGCTTTGATTTACGCTCATTTTTTTTTTGTCCTGCAGGCTTCGTACAACGTGTAAAAGAATACACTGAAGTACATCGTCGGCTCCGGTTCGAACCTGACAGGACTGTGTGACTGAGCGCTTGTATTCTTTTGCAAGAGCGAACTTCTCTTAAGATAGTTTGTGAAGAATTTTGATTGTCTTTCGCATAAAACGTAAAACTCCGACCTGCGACTACGCCACCAAATCTATGTTGTTTCTCTCTCGAAAGCGAAAGCTAGAGTGTGTCGGGCTTCCGTCAACAGATGGCGTCACAGCGGTTAGCGTCAATCTAAGCTGCACAATCATATGGGGCCCTCTGTTAGATGGAAGTCGACACGCGTTTTTGCGTCCATCACCGACGAGATCGAGTGGCGACGGCATGCGCCGTCCCTATAGGTCTAGCAGTGTCAAAAAGAAAAAAAAAGAAATACAAACAAGTGCGCCGTAAGGTGGCTTTGCATCAACATGCGTCTAACAACAGCGGTGCAACCTTACCAGGGATAGAGTGCAACCTGGTAAATTCACGGCAATATTTTTTATTTATTTTTATTTATTTATTTGTAAAATACCTTACAAGGCCCCTACATGGGGATTGAGTAAGGGTGGCATACAATCAAGTACATACAATAACAGTAGTAACAATCAGGTACATACAATAACAATAAAAAAACATTAGCTACATAAAGCTGCATATGAATACAATAAAAAGGAACTCCGTAAGTTTGTTACAAAAGTATAACAGTGCAAGAAAAAGGTAGAAAAAATAACACAGAACAGTGAGTGTGATATTAATGAGTAATAAGGGTTAAGCGAGTTTAGTGAGTGCTTGAATTTTTCGAGGTCAGTTTCCGCAACTATGTTGCAACGCTAATTGCAGCCGTACCGTTAACTTTACCTACACTATGACTGATTCTTGCTTCTTGTGAGAACCTCTGAAGCCACTTTTAGTAATTATTGTCGTGTGAAAGCACTGCTTAGTCAAATCGAGCTCGCTCCATTAACCCTAAAGTATGTCATATGGAGGCTTTGCCTCGTCAAGTCTCCAACTACGGCGGTGCACTCTTTACAGGGGTAAAGCGCAGTGTGGTTAATTTTTTATATATTGGTGCTAATTGCGCCTTTACTGTTATGTTTACATCCTCTGCGAGTAATTGTCACTTTGTGTCTCGTTAAGACCTGAACTTCGTTTTTATACCTCTTGTGACACGCGACGACGTTTTAGAGGCGCGAAAACGTTACAAGATACCCAGAACCCAGACATGCCAACCCATTTGAGTCAGTTGAGAGCCTGCCTTCAAAACAAGAAAATATATTATCAGGTTATGTAAAGGTAAGACAAAGGTGATGGCGTTGATGTAAACGAGCTGTGGCTTGCGAATGAGGCCAATGTCTTGAAATAATATCAAAAGGAATTTTAAGGTTGCTTTAAAAGCACAGGACCTAGCATTCGTTAAAAAGTAGTGGTTCTTAGAAAACATAACTCATTCTACTGAAATACCAAGTTGCCTGTTTTTTTTTTAAATCTGGACACACCCACAAGCTTTCCTCGTGGTCTTTAACGCACCACAGCTACCTCAATGCAGGTTGGTGGTCAACCCGAGGTGCTACAGGCTCATTAACCCAAGCTCCTATACAGTCTTAAGATATGACGCTGAATTAGGGTGAACACGAAATCTTCTGAACGACTCCCTCAGAGCCATTATCCTGACATTAACCTGACTTTACACTATCATATCTCGGATTTTTCAGGGATCTCTCAGGGATATCTATGCAACTCAAAATATTTACCTTTCTGTCGAGTTTTGCATGCTTAATTTAAACCTCCCGCAGATATCAAGAGGAACACTCATGAAGGACGCTGGACACTTACCCTGAGCGTCGTCGTGTTGGCGTGTAGCCTGACTGTCACTCTGATGGCAGTGATCGGCATCTACTTCACGCACGCCCGCAGAAGGCAGAGAAGGAAGCGACGGAAGCCACCGGACAAGAATTTGAAGAGCGACCTCAGTTTGAATGGGCGTGAAGACGTTGACCGTGAGCACATTGGAGACCACAAGGCCTACCTCGCCACGACGGATACCTGCTGACAGCTCAGAGCTCACGTGCTGTATGAAGTATACTGAACTCAGACCGGCAGCTATCGATACTAAAGGGAAGAGCTACAGATGTTTCCTGACACGGAATGTCATTTGGTGAAGCGCGCAGTAGATAAGGATGGGAGCTTCGTGGACGCCAACTGACATCAGAGTTTTAGCTGGCCCGTAAACGCATTAACGTTTATGGAATACAAAGTGTTACCGGAACCGTAGACGGCACTGGCAACGCTGGTAGCGACACACTGTGATACATTGTCAAACCTTAACGCGTGAGAAGTTTTTTAGCTGCGTGGGTGTTCCCATCGAAGAAAAAAAAAGAAACGGTCTGTTAGTGACCACGTCGCTACCAAATCTTCAGACCAGCAGCTACGTGCAATATGACTGGTCAGAGCAGTAGTGCCTCTGTGTCCTCTCTGGTTAAATTCTATGCCACAAGATGTCGCAAACAACGCGATTGTTCAAGTTCTTGTCTCGCGTCAACCGAGAAGGGTAAGGCGTTTTACGGACAATCTAAATCACTCTAGTGTATTGCGATAAAGGCGACCGAGATTCCATGGTCCGTACTACATGAAGGTTGCTAGCACCAAAACGACCTTTCTTTCAGAACAGGTATCTTTAACTAAGTAGATTAAGTTCGCGTATTTCAAGCACTGCTGTGTTGCTTCGAGGAAGCCGGATTCTGCTACAGAATGCGACTGCGTGACATGGGGCTCAGGGTGACGCTGTATATCTGCATGCGAAACCGATACTCTTCGTGAGCATGCTACACTTTGACATGCTTTGTCACGACGATAAACGGACATGAGAATAGTCTCGATAGCTCGTTGTTTTCTTTTTCTTCTCCATCTCATTTTACTTTTCCGTCATTTCTTCTGTCTCTTTCGTGAGCACGCGGTCGCCTGTGGGATATATCGTCAAGTAAACGTTTCTTTATTTCTTTACCTTCGATCTTTCTGTTTTTCTCTCAGGATATGTATGCCGCTTCTCGATGGGGAAGCAGATAAACTCAAAGCACAATTGAAATTAGAATAAACAACACGAGATCTGTGCTCAGCTCTATACCCAAGCCTTTTGTAGTCCTCATCTCTCTTATCCGCATTTATTTCAATTTTTTCTGACACGTGTGTGGAGGAAATGCGCACTTCGTCGTGGAGTTAAACGTTCACGAACGAATGGCTCAGTATACCAAGAAACCATCCAGGAAGATTTGCCTCCCTCCAAACTTCAGAACCCTTAATGACATCATGCGTTAAACAGAGATCCACCCTAGGCATATACGCATTTTTTTTTCTTTGCAACGACGAGTTCATACTAGTATACGTGAAAGCTATCCCCGTGCTTCGGCTTACCCTCATAGTAAATAATGCGCCTTAACTTGAAGGCAACGCTTGACTTCATCTGAATGAAGCCTGCAGTGAACGTGCCCGAGACTTCCATTGTGTTTCCTTCGGAACGTTCACCTCAGGCTCCATTTAGAGATAGTCAAGCATGGGCTTCAACTTCAGACGCAGTTCAGAATACAGGGGCTAGTCTCAAAAGATGTGTTTCCTCTTTGAGTTGCGCACCAAGAAAAATAAGAACTTGCTCACTTTTATATCTGGCCATGGGGAATACATTCTTTTACGAAAAAAGGAATAAAAGGTTATTTGAGTCACTTTCGAGGCACTGGAAGTGGTAAGGCAATACATCTACTTAGGACAGGTAGTGACTGCGGATCCGGATCATGAGATTGAAATAATCAGCAGAATAAAAATGGGCTGGGGTGCATTTGGCAGGCATTTTCAGATCATTAACAGCAGGTTGCCGTTATCCCTCAAGAGAAAAGTATATAACAGCTGTGTCTTACCAGTACTCACGTACGGGGCAGAAACCTGGAGGCTTACGAAAAGGGTTCTACTTAAATTGAGGACGACGCAACGAGCTATGGAAAGAATAATTATAGGTGTAACGTTAAGGGATAAGAAAAGGGCAGATTGGGTGAGGGAACAAACGCGAGTTAATGATATCTTAGTTGAAATCAAGAAAAAGAAATGGGGGGGGGGGGCATGGGCAGAACGTGTATTGAGGAGGGAAGATAACTGATGGTCATTAAGGATTACGGAATGGATTCCAAGGGAAGGGGAGCATAGCAGGGGGCGGCAGAAAGTTAGGTGGGCGGATGAGATTAAGAAGTTTGCAGGAACAACATGGCCACAATTAGTACATGACCGGGGTAGTTGGAGAAGTACGGGAGAGGCTTTTGCCCTGCAGTGGGCGTAACCAGGCTGATGATGATGATGACGAGTGAATGCCTGATTAGTATTGCAATTAGATTATTGGTCTTGCTGAATTATCTGCTAATGAAAATTTGCTCTAGCCTATCACAAACGCTGCTACAGGCTATGCATTCAGCTTATTTCCATGCCTAAACCAAGGTTCTGAGGCACATAATACATTGTAGCATGTATGTATGTATGCATTTGTGCATGTATGTATGCATGTATGTACGCTCGTAGGGGGTTCTTACGTGCCAAAACCACGATTTAATTATGAAGCACGCCGTAGTGCGGGATTCTGGATCAATTTTGACCACCAGTGGATCTTTAACGTGCCCCCTATGCACCGGCGTTAATGCATGTCACCCCCATCGAAATATGGCCGACGCGGCTGGGATTCGATGCCGCGACCTCGTGCTTAGCGGCGCAACACCATAGCCGCTAAGGCCCCACGGCGGTTAGGCGTACGTATGTATGCACGTACGCAAGGCACTCGCTGGTGCGTTCCTTGAAGAAACATGTCACTGACGCGAGGTATAATTTGTGCTACAGCGTGTACCACGGATAGCGAACGTTAAAAAACCAGTGGTAGCCTTAGTAGGTATCATAGCGTCCGGAAATAACCACCACTGACGTGACGTTTTAGAGGCACTTTCGTGCCTCAACTGGCAACGCCGTCGGTCCACCCTTTTGCTTGCAGAAGGCTTTCAGGTAAATGAACGCGAGGTAAAATTCGTGTTTTTTTTCAGTGTAGTCCAATATCATCAGTCGGCGAACAAGAAGACCCACAGCGTGGCCAAAACAAACTTTTCAGCGTGTGGACTTGTGTATTGAAACATTTGCTCACTGCAGAACGGTCACTTGCTCACAATTTCCTGGCAAGTTCAAATATGCACCAACAGAGGCGCGAAGCTGCTCTGTCGGTTGACGCGAACTCTCTGTTTGAAATTAACTAAAGATAATATTATTTTGCCCCCTACAGTGTGCAGTCTTTCGCACATTTAAGGCAATCGTTACGTGAATTTTTATACACTAACATGTTAATAAATTCGAAATATTGCCTTGTAAATTAACCTCTTAATTACAGCAGAGCGCACTAGACCTCATACGTGCCGCCTTTTTCTTTTCTCGTAAAGCTGTATAAATAATGACTGAATAAATTCTGGGGTATTACGTGCCAAATCCACGATTTGACTATGAGGCACGCCGTAGTGGTGCACTCCGGAATAATTTTGACAACCAGGTAATTTTTAACGCTCTACCAATGCACGGCACGCGGTGCAATAATAAAGGTTTATCGAACTGACCATTTTCTTCTAAAAATTCCCCATTTACTCCTGAGGATCGGTGCAAATGCGTGTATTCCAGATAACTAGGACTTCGTATTTTCGTTTTATAATCCTCTTCCACGAAGGTCTACGTATCCGCGAGCTGAATCTACTGTGGATAGGAAGCTAATTATAAATGCTTATTTTTAAATCAGCGGCATCCCGCAGTTACGCTAGTCCCGATGTAGTCATACCATGCAAGTGTTTCGAAAAAAAACAGTCACACACAAATTTGGGAGGATACGTGAAAGTGTGATGGTGTGACGTCACGTCACGTGATCCGCTGCCCAGAGGCGTCGCAGCTGCGCTCGCTCGAGCCTCACTGCTCTGCACCACGTGACTAGGCCAGGGTTTAACAGCTGCATCGCCGGTGCTTGGTCGCGCTCAGCCTCGTCATGGATGAAGCACGCGCCCGTGCGAGCGCGTCATTTCTTCGCCGCAGGCGCCAGACTGAGCCTGAGCACCCTACCGATACAGCTCGCCGGAAAGACGCACTGAATAACCGTGTCTAACCATGCTTAGCACTGTTTTAGCTCGTATAACTAGGTTAAAGCCCCGTTGAACACCAACCATTTCTTTTGGCGGCCAAAACGCACTGCGCGTCACTCGAGGTCTGGTAACCCTGCCTCGTGCGTGGGCTGCGCATGCGCACCTCGATTGTAGGCCATCATGACAGCGCCAAAAAAAAATACATGGCGCGAGTGCGCCTCCAGTTTCCGTTAAATTGCTTTCGTAATAGCAAAACGTTTCGGCTGCTTAGTTGCTATGGTGATTTGCTTTGGAGCACTCTGTACATCGCTGCTTCGATTGTAGGCCACAACAGCCATCTTACGATGGAGTCACTATGCACAGACGCTGGTGCACCGTGCTTAGCTTTCTGAACTAGGAACCGTGTTCCTGACCTCATCTATATGCCAAAACTTTCATGATGTCATGCTCCGAAAAAAGAAAGCGCTTGTGCACTACATTGATTATTGAAAAAGAACATGAAAGTCAGAGTGCCATTCTTATAAATATTTTTTTTCTTGTGCGTCAGAACTACAGTACCCATGCATAAGTGTGACGTCATAAATTTCAAAACTTTTTGCGTATTTTGGCCGCTGCGGCTTAGGAGAACTTGGTGATACTTGGTAAGCTCAGCATCTGGCCTTTTTTCTTTTGCAATTGACGTCGTACTCCAACAACGTAAGTAGACCCGATCAAAGGACCTCAAAATTTGCGACGAAGCGGCTGGATGATGCGGAAACTTCAAGTCTTCGTCGCCCCATCTCCTTTGTTTTTGCATCTTTTATGCCTTTGCCAAGACTTATCCCATGGCAGGAATGGCTTTCAGACTATTCTAGAAAATATATTTGCCTATACTGCCCAATTTACATTTTCTATTCAGTTTCCCGTTGAAAACCACCCCGTGGTCAAAATAAATCCGAAGCCACCCAGTACGGTGCATGTTATGTCGGTTGTATTTCTTCAGGACGGCGAATACCAAGAATCAATCAATCAATCAATCAATCAATCAACCAATCAATAAACTTACAAAAATAAACGCGAGTGAATCGGGGGTCAAGCCGTCCCAGTATGACGTTATCCTCTTGTTCCAGACTGATCTCAATAGTGACTCCGAGAACTGGAAATGCAGTGGCCGGTGAGTTAAAAAAACTAAACTATGGGATTTTACGTGCAAGAACCACTCTCTAATTATGAGGCACGCCGTAGTAGAGGACTCCGGAAATATTGACCCCTTCGGATTCTTTAACGTGCACCTAAATCTAAGCACACGGATGTTTTCTCATTTCGCCTCTATCGGACTGCGGCCGCCGTGGCTGGGATTCGATCCCGTGACCTTGTGCTCAACAGCCCAACACTATAGCCACTGAGTACCACGGTGGATTGTCCGGTGAGTTGTGGGGTTTACATGCTACAGTGACAATTCTATCTTCCATACTTTGAGAAACGGTGGAGTCCTTAATAAATCCGCCTTCACTTTTAGGTTATTTGACTGTGCAGGCCGAAGCAAACATTGAAGTCTACAAAAAAAAAAGAGAGAGAGCCCGTGTTGACGTCAACCCCACAGAACGTAGTGCAATTTTGTAGTAGTGCTGCGAAGAAAACATTTATTTAATTAATATTTTGTTATTGACTTTCCAGTGCATCAAAAGAAAGAGGGGAGGTAAGAGACCAGAATTAAAAAGAAAGGCTTTCCAGCCCCTCGACAGCTAAGCATAGCAGTCAAGGTGAAGTGGGTCAAACATGAAGTGTCATATGCGCGAAGCTCAAACTGATATCTCTCAGCAAATTGAACAATGTCTGGAACTAATATCAAGCAATGCAATGTTGTAAAAAAAAATTATTCCGCAATAGCATTAGGGTGGCCTCTTTCCTACCGTCCACGTCGGTGTTCAACTCGGGAAAACGTTATAAGGTGAGTCATTCTCACCACAATTTTTTTAAGAGAGGAAATTCTTCCAGCGCTCTCGCATTGAAAATATAGCTAAGGTAACTTTAACGCACATTTCTTTTTCTTTATAGAGAGTTGGTTACACGTCCCCTTGTCGGACGGAGCTTACGTTGCTGGCGCTGAGGCTCTTGAGCAGCTTTTCCGACGTTGTGCACCTTATTGGCTTACGTCACAGCTGACTTGCTTCAAAAAGGATCAAACAGAAACACTTTGAGGGGTCCTAGTGTCTTTCTCACTGATAATATATCAAGTTAATATTGTAACTACCCCTATTTTTTCAAATTCTTTCTATCTGTGT
This sequence comes from Dermacentor variabilis, assembly GCF_050947875.1. Lineage (NCBI taxonomy): Eukaryota > Metazoa > Arthropoda > Arachnida > Ixodida > Ixodidae > Dermacentor > Dermacentor variabilis. Next base: position 48,333,270 of record NC_134576.1, on the reverse strand, counting down.
GCTGTACCCTAAGCAGTCAGTTTTTTAACCCATTATCTCACCTTTCATCTGTTAGACGTTCAAATGTCAGCCGTAAGTAGGCAGGTAGTTCCGGTGTGGCCAACATCCTTTTTTTTTCTGTCTCTTATTTGTCCTAGCAACCACAGCAACAATTTAATTCGTGACGCTGCCCCGGAAGCAGATGTGAATTCTTTCGGGACTTACTTCTATGTTCTGCGCTTTGTGGATATTTTATGTACATTTTAGATAAGCCTACTCTGCCCAAAATTGGATTTTTCGCGGTTATTTCTTCCCAACTTACCTCTGGTTTGGCTAATGGTAGCTGTTCATATTCACGCGCAGAAAAATAAAGTTACATAGATTCATATGTGGTTATATATATAACAATATACTCAACAATAACATATTCACGCGCATTCGTTTAAATTCTGATAATATCATGCGGTTTATTGGATATGTGAATTACGTTACACTTGATATGCATACGTTTGACAACGTGATATGGCAAAATATATGGCAGAAGAAATTATTATTGCCAAGATGGCGAACTTCGGGACGATCCGCTAGCAGACACCGGCAATCACAAGCGGATGCCAGATGAAAAAAAAAAAAGATACGCACTTCCAACGTCCATTTTCCAACCTATTTGAAACAATGCGTTCGTGGAGCGGATAATGAAATGCTATGAAAGTGGTAACATCATCACAAACGCGTCTTGTAGCTTAGATACTGCGAGCCTGTCCGGAAAATCAACAGGAAGTCGAAACCTTCGATTTACGTGATCCCCGCGACCACGGATTATACGGTCCACTTTTCGTCACGTGATTTCTCCGCAATAAGCCCCGTTAACTATCGCACTATCTCCTGGGCCGGTCTACTTTTTTCAGCAAGAACCCGACCGAGCATACGCACCAAACTCAGAGAATGCGAGCACAACAAGCTTTCTTTCAATTACGGAATCATGCGCATGTGAGCTGATATTTGTCGCACTATATAGAGACAGTTAGGCACTGTCTGCGGTTTTACTGCGTAGTTTCGTAGACAAGAGGGCCGGACACCGGCACATATGTAGAGGTAGTACAGATGTTTGTATACATATAAGCCGTTCTCTTATACACGGTGTTATATCTGGCAACGCCACAGACGCATCCATGGTCAAGAATATCCGGGAGGGTTCCAATGAAATTAGGGTAGAGGAATAGGAGAGTTGGTGGTGGTTCATAACGGCAGAGATTGCGTAGCGCACGAAAGTAGGAAATAAATACCAGTTGGAAGTTAGCTCTCTTTACTCGTCTCTGTCCTTCCTTTCCTAATTTCGTGTAGTACGCAAACCCTGCCGCTAAGTTCGATTGGAAAGTTTCGCTCTAAAAACGTTAAGCCACCGACATACTAAAAGTACCCTGTAAACAACGAGATAGGAACATGCGCAGCCATTGCGCAGTGGTTGTATACTTAAATTGCTCATTCGCCATAGTCACAAACGCATAATTATACTTCCTACCTTTGCTGGTTCTTTGGCTTGAGAAAGGCGAACGCTGAAAGGCCTGTTAACAAACTGCACAACGTGCGTTTCTAGCTAACTTTTACGAGTGTGACGAACAAGCTTTAAGGAACCTTGCTCTCTAATCCCCCTGGGAGCAACTTTGCCAGAAGGGATCCTGCGCAATTATTCAGAGGTAAAGCTGAAATCCCAAGACACTGCTACCGGGGGCAACATTTTTCACCGGTTGCCTGTGTCGCGCGCTTCGAGAGACACGTTGCGAGGCTTAGGAGGGACGAGTCACGTTTACTTGTTTAGCAGCCTTTGTTTAAGCATTCTAATTAAACCACCTTACCCGACACGCTTCGTACTCAGAGCCAATGCACTATAGTAGTTAGTTGTTCGTGTATTCGCAGAACGTGGCAGTCGCTTCGAGCTTTAAGTACAATCTTTTTTTCCGAAGAACAGCTTCTTTTTCGTTCTGGAAAAACGGTTTCCCTCGCAGAATACAGATTATTTCTGAATGAGATAGTGCCTCTTTTCAGAGAGTAATTATCTGTGCTCGTCATTTGTAGATAACAGGAAGATAAGAGTCAACCAAACCGTACGACACGACGACGTTATTAAGATGACCTGAGCGTTCTTTGTGCGGGCATTCGCCACCGACGCATTCAAGCAGTTACGACACGTGAGGCTCAGAAATGAGCTCGAAAGTATGCAGACAAACTGCGCGAAGTTGTTCAGTCAGTGAAAGAGTTTCGCTTAACGCAACGCGCAAATAACAACAGTGCAACAGCTGCGACGAGTTCTCCCACATAACACGGATAACGAGTTTCGTATGCAAATTTCAAAGCCGTCGCGGCATCTCTCCTCCATTGCTTGGGTGCGTCCCACTACGCCGTGAATGTTGCAGCATAATGGATGCCTGGCTGTCACGCTCCCACAGCTTTGAAACTTAGGACACAGGATATCCCGCAGGGGCTTCACGAAGAGTTTGAGAGGAAGCTCTAGCACGGAAGCGCGAGCTCCCACCTAAGACATCGTGGTTTCCACGCGCCACAATGGTTGAGAAAGATACCCTTCGGCCATGTAATGGCTGTGGAATGATTCGTAAGCGGGCACTGTCATGAATGTTTCAACTTCTTTGGGTGCTATTAAAACAAGTTCGTAGTGCAAGTGCTTGTAGAAGAAATTAGAATAGTCTTTCTTCTTTTCCATGTCTATTATTATTATTATTATTATTATTATTATTATTATTATTATTATTATTATTATTATTATTATTATTATTATTATTATTATTATTATTATTATTATTATTGATTTGAAGACATATTTAGACTTGACAAGAAAGGGAAAGTGAGGAGCAGGCTAAGGAGGAAACGTAAACGTAGAAATATAAGATAGGAAGAAGGGGAGAAAAGAGGAAAGAAAGAACAAAATGACAAATCTCAAAGAAAGAGCGGAACACTCACAGTACAGGAAACACACAGTGAAGGGCCGGTCGCTGCAGGCCGCGCTGCTAAGGAATGCTAAAATAGAATAAATAGTGTCCGAGGTCGTCACTCGAAAAACTAGAATATGCTACAAACGTGAACCTAAGTTAGTTACTTCTAGAAAAATAAGGGAGAGCGCGATGAGCCGGATCGCGTGGAGAAGCATAACCACTGCGGTACAAACATTAAGAACATCGTAATAATGCGCAAAGGGAAATGAAGCGCGGAAAGTTTTTTTTTCGTTGCTTAATGGACAGTTCAATATGCTAATTTATAATAACTTAATGTTGCTTTTTTTAATGGCTTTGCAATTTTATGTTGTCATTTTCACTTACCTATTGATTAGATATATATATATATATATATATATATATATATATATATATATATATATATATATATATATATATATATATATATATGGGTTTTCTTCAAAGTTCAGCACGCAGGACCCGACGTAAAATACGCAGGAAAGAGACGACGAACTTTTTGGGAGACTTCTTTTTCTTACTTAACGTTTTCGGCTGGTGGACCAGCCTTCGTCAGAGTACTCTGACGAAGGCTGGTCCACCAGCCGAAAACGTTAAGTAAGAAAAAGAAGTCTCCCAAAAAGTTCGTCGTCTCTTTCCTGCGTATGTATATATATATATATATATATATATATATATATATATATATATATATATATATATATATATATATATATATATATATATATATGATGTTACGGGAAGGAAGAAGCGTTCGTCTATTTACAAGTGGCTTTTAATGGCTGAGCCAACAAGCGTAGAGCAGCGATGATGCTAAACTCTTCTTCGTCGTCTCTAAGACCACCATCAGCGTCGTCTTCTTTCCACATTACCGACTGTGACATCATCCCCGTCGCAAAAAGCACCTGATTGGTGCGGCTCAGCTGTCCGAGAAAGGTAAGGTTTGAGACGGCTGACGTGGATGATGTCAGAGAGAGGCGAAGGCATCGTGGCATCCAACGGAGACACTTCATACGTGACAGGGGTCACCTGGCGAAGGATGCGGTAAGGGCCATGGTATCGCGAGAGGAATTTCTCCGAAAGGCAAAGTTGGCTCACGGCCGAAGAGGAGATAGAAGGGGGAATAGCCAGCTCTGTCGTGGCGCGAGGAATTGTAGGCGAACGTGACAAATGGTAGAGCAATGTCCCAGCCGCTATGATCGGAGGAAACATACATTGCGAGCATGTCAGTTAATGTGCGGTTCAGGCGTTCGGTAAGACCGTTAGTTTGAGGATGGTAAGCGGTAGTAAGTTTGTGTTTAGTAGCACATGATCGAAGTAGCTCGTCTATGACTTTGGAAAGAAAGTATCTGCCGCGATCGGTGAGAAGTTGACGAGGTGCACCGTGGTGCAAGATGACGGCGTGAAGCAAGAAATCAGCGACGTCTGTAGCGCAGCTGGTCGGTAGGGCTCTATGGCATAGCGAGTTGTATAGTCCGTAGCGACGGCAATCCACCTATTTCCGGCAGTCGACATAGGGAATGGTCCGAGAAGATCAACGCCAACGCGAAAAAAAGGGTTCGCCGGTATATCCAAAGGCTGCAGCAGTCCGGCAGGAGGCACAGCTGGTCTTTTCCGGCGTTGACACGACTCACACGCGGCAACATAGCGGCGAACGGAGCGGTTGAGACGGGGCCAGAAGAACCGTCGCCGAATTCGGTCATAGGTCCGCGTAACGCCAAGGTGTCCAGCGGTGGGAACGTCGTGCAGCTGCTGCAGTACAGTCTGTCGCAGATGAGACGGAATGACGGTCAGGAGCTCGGGCCCGTCGGGGTGCATGTTGCGGCGATACAGGACGCCATTTTGTAGCAGGAACATGTGGAGGGATGGGTCAGACGGATCAGAGAGCAGGCGTTCGATAATTGGGTGTAACGACTCATCTCGTCGTTGTTCAGCGCCAATGTCTTGCAAGGCAGAGAGCGAAAGAACGCAGATCGGTGCGACATCCACTAAGCCGTCCGGTACATCGACGGGATTTCGAGACAGGCAGTCGGCGTCCTGATGTAGACGACCCGACTTGTAGACCACAGTGTATGTGTATTCCTGCAGCCGTAGGGCCCAGCGACCGAGGCGTCCGGTGGGATCCTTAAGGGAGGAAAGCCAACAAAGGGCGTGGTGGTCGGTGGTAACTGTAAATGGCCGACCATATATATAGAGTCTGAACTTGCCCACCGCCCAAATGAGGGCGAGACACTCGCTCTCAGTAATCGAGTAATTGCGCTCTGCAGGAGAGAGGAGGCGGCTGGCGTAGGCGATGACGCGGTCGTGCCCACATTGGCGTTGAGCTAAAACTGCGCCGATGCCGTAGCCACTAGCGTCAGTGCGGATTTCTGTCGGAGCGGAGGCGTCAAAATGGGCGAGAACAGGAGGTGTGGTGAGCAGCGTGATGAGCTGCGTGAAAGCAGACGCTTGTTGAGAGCCACAAGAGAAAGGAACGTCTTTCTTCAGGAGGTCAGTCAGGGGACGGGCAACATGGGCGAAATTTTCCACAAACCTGCGGAAGTACGAGCATAGGCCAATAAAGCTGCGAACATCTTTGGCACAAGTTGGTACGGGGAAATTCTGCACAGCGTGAACTTTAGCGGGGTCGGGGCGAATGCCTGATGAATCGACGAGGTGTCCGAGCATAGTTATTTGGCGGTGACCGAAGTGACACTTGGACGAGTTGAGCTGCAAGCCAGCGGTGCGAAAAACAGAAAGAACAGATGAAAGTCTTTCAAGATGAGTCGCAAAAGTTGAAGAGAATACGATGACGTCATCCAGGTAGCACAAACAGATGGACCATTTCAAACCACGCAAGAGCATGTCCATCATCCGTTCAAAGGTCGCCGGGGCATTGCACAAGCCAAAAGGCATTACCCGGAACTGATATAGGCCGTCTGGTGTGACGAATGCGGTCTTTTCACGGTCCATTTCGTCCACGGCAATTTGCCAATATCCAGAGCGAAGGTTTATAGATGAAAAATAAGTGGCACCATGGAGACAATCCAGAGCGTCGTCAATGCGGGGGAATGGATACACATCTTTCTTTGTGATCGTGTTTAGATGACGATAGTCAACGCAGAATCGCCAGCTGTTATCCTTCTTTTTGACGAGAACAACAGGGGACGCCCACGGGCTGGAAGAGTTTTCAATAATCCCTTTGGCAAGCATCTTGTCAACCTCGCTCTGGATAACTTGTCGCTCAGAGGGCGACACCCGGTATGGGCGTCTGCGAACAGGTGCTGCATCGCCGGTATTTATCCGATGTGTCACGACCGTAGTTTGACGCAAAGGGCGATCGTTCAGATCGAAAATGTCGGAGTAGGACTCGAGGAGGCCACGGAGCTGTGCGGCTTCTTGGGTTGAGAGGTCCGGTGCAATCATCTTTGTGAAGTCGTCGGTCGGTACTGATGCAGAAGGCGCAGAATGAGCAGTGGTCGAAGACGGCGCAACAGATAGAGCAGAAATGTGGCACTCGTGCGTTGGAGACAACGTGGCAAGAGACATGCCTCGAGGAACTACTTGTGGGCTCTGTCCGAAATTTAGGATGGGAAGACATGTCTGATTGGCCGCAACAGAAACGATGGTGTGTGGGAAGGAGACATTGTAAGAAAGCAGGACTGACGTCGAGGGAGTAAGGACATAGTCTCCGTCAGGTACAGGTGGGCTGGCTAAAACAGGGATGAAGGTTGCTGCAAGAGATGGCAGGCGTATTATATCCGCGGAACAAAGTTGAGCTGGAGCTTGAGCCGGAAGGTCAATGGGAACAGGTAGGGGTAGGTCAAGTTGTACAACACCGGCGGAACAGTCAATCAGAGCAGAATGGGCAGACAAAAAGTCGAGTCCGAGGATCACATTATGAGGGCAATGTTCAAGCGCACTAAACAAAACGGACGTGTGGCGACCGGCGACACTGACACGAGCAGTACACATTCCAAGCACAGCCGGAGTACCACCATCGGCGACCTGGAGCAGTCGAGTCGGAGCAGGGGTAAGTACTTTTTTCAAGCGCGTTCGAAGCTGCGCACTCATGATGGAAATTTGGGCTCCAGTGTCGATGAGTGCTGTAACGGGCAAACCATCCACGTCCACGTCCAGAAGGTTCCGATTAGTAGGTAGGGTCAGCAGAGGAATTTCAGGCCGGTTTTCTAGAGCAGCGTCACCTCCAGGAGCTGCCCCAGTTAGTTTCCCGTCGGAGAGCGGCGACGGTAAGCTGGGGATGGAGAGCTACGCAGCTGGGGCGAACGGGAGCGGCGACTATGTGGTGATGGCGATCGGCTGGTCGCGGTGGCTCGAGCGTTGTCAGGTGCGTCTTCAACCTCGGTGGAGAGTGATGGCGGGCGAGGATTCAGTGGGGAGCGGCGGTAGGCGGGAAAGCTTGGTCGTGAGTGGGCTGGCCAGGAACTTCGACAGTGGCGAGAGATGTGGCCCACACGTCCACAGGAAAAGCAGATGGGTCTATCGTCATGGGTGCGCCATTCTGCCGGGTTGCGATAGCTCGGATATGGACCGTATTGGCTCCGGTGAACAGGGGCAGAGGCAGTAGACGAAGCAAAGTCAGGACGGCTGGCGGAGCAGATGGATGGAAGACCTACATTGGCAAGTTCTTGGCGAATGACCGACTGAATGAGGGACACAAGCGGCCGGGAATCGTCAAAGCACTGCGTGACTGGCGTGGAAGGAGACGCTGCTTCGATTTCTCGCCGAACGATACGTACGACGTTCTCGCTGGAGGTGGACACACGCGGTGGACCAATGTCTTCGCACGTCGACGAAGCTGCGGTATTAGGTAGACGAGTAAACTGTCGAACTATGCGGCGACTCTTCGCGTCTTCAAAGCGGCGACATTCGTGAATTATCTCACTGACCGTTGGGATGTTCTTATAAACAAGCAGGTTAAACGCGTCGTCCGCGATGCCCTTTAAGACGCGGCTGACCTTGTCTGCCTCTGCCATATTGTTATCTACTTTGCGGCAAAGAGCGAGGACGTCCTGGATATACGCCACGTAAGATTCAGTGGACGTCTGTGCACGGGTCCCAAGGTCCTTCTTCGCAGCACGTTGGCGGCCGACGGGTTTGTCGAACAAATCTCTAAGCTTCTGTTTACACTGGTCCCAACTCGTAATCTCTTCTTCATGTGTTTCGAACCAGACCCGTGCTGTTTTCTTGAGGTAGAATATTATATTAGCCAGCATAAGCGTGTGATCCCACCTGTTGTGTGCGCTGACCCGTTCATAATTCTGCAACCAGTCGTCAACGTCAACGTTGTCAATCCCGGAAAACATGCCTGGGTCGCGAGGCTGAGCCAGGATGACCGTCGGTGGCGACGCCGGGGCCGCGGTGGAACTCTCTCCTTCGGATGACATGGCGGCCAGGTTACGTCCGCTGCGGAGCTCCGTCTTGCTCAAGTGATTACCCCGCACGTTCACCAATGATGTTACGGGAAGGAAGAAGCGTTCGTCTATTTACAAGTGGCTTTTAATGGCTGAGCCAACAAGCGTAGAGCAGCGATGATGCTAAACCCTTCGTCGTCTCTAAGACCACCATCAGCGTCGTCTTCTTTCCACATTACCGACTGTGACAATACATATATATATATATATATATATATATATATATATATATATATATATATATATATATATAGTTCTTTTTTTTCACGTTTTTTTTTTTCCGCGTACGTCGCTTCTACATCTTTAGCCATTTAAATCACCATTACGCCGGATGTCTCAACGCTTGCCTAGGACCGAATTTTTTCGTCTAATTTCGCGGTTCAATTTCTTGTTGTTCTTCGGCAGTTCGTCGATGTGCACGTTATATTAAGTGTCATGTCCCAGCTGCTAAATTCATCATCGATTCGCACGCGACGACGCTAGTATGGGAGCTGGTCACTTAGCCTACGCGCTTGCTTATCTTCATGTTCATGCACACATATGTCGTGCACAGAAAGGAAAAAGAAAGCGCTTAGAAGAACACAATTGGAAAATTACTCAAAGAAATGCTTAAGCAACATACGTTGCGCTTTCCCGCGAATGTATCAATAAATGTTTTAGACGTTTCTCATATTGATTTAGCGCTTCAGGAACGACGAAGTGGACACTCAGGCGCAGTGCACGAAAAGATGCATGAGGGGGTGAAATATTTTCGAGACGACATAGGTACTTTATGACGAGTGTTCCTTGAAGTAACGTAGCGAAACGGAGCTTTATCTGTCGCTTAAAAAACAAAGTAATAAAATGCAGTGAAACACCCACCGTCGCAGCTCAGTCGATGTGGCGGGTTTGATGCTGGACGTGGAGGCCGCATTCCGAAGAAGGCGGTCTTAAAAAAAATATATAGCGTACCATTTATGGGCTGAAACGTAAAGAGCACCAGGTGGCCATAATTAATTCGGATTTCCCTGTCGCTGCAGGCCTCACACTCCGATCACGGTTTTGACACGTAATAACTCGAAGTTTAATTAAAATATTGGTACTCTTTAGAGACACACGTTTGTTTTTTCCTAGTCACAAATAGCTAAAATAGGTACGTCTGATACACCATTGTGACTTATACACATTCCTTTTTTTTTCGAAACATGCGAAAACTGGGTGTGTTTGTGAGGGTGGTCGAGGGAGGGTATTGCGACATTTATACAAAGATGTGACTTCTAATCCGGAAAATACGATCCCAAGGGTCGGTTCGTCGGTTCACGGCCTCGCTCGAACGCAGCGCCCAGCAACTGCCGCAGTGTTCGAGCACAGTCGTAACCGGCGACGGTTCCCACGGAGACGCATCACCATGACGTCAGCTCTAAACGCCGAGGGCGTACACACCTCCAGCTGACCTCTAACATGGAGCCCGTAGAACGCTACGTGAGAAAACAATTACGAATTTCTAAAAAAATTATAAATGAAATAGACGGGCACGTATGCTGTTTTCTGCGAGGGGCGTTCCGACAGTAAGTTTTGTCGTGTTTTTTTTTTTTTGAAGAGAAGATGGAACACAAGGTAAAACAAACAGTCATCATAAGAATCCACGCCCATTGCTGGTTCGACGACGGAAAAAGCGTCAACGGAGGAGGAAGGACGCGTGCGCAGAGCGCTGAAGAAGAGAGAGTAGCAGCAGACCGGCTTGCTCGAAGTTATTCGAGTACAAACCACGATGGCAGACGGACGTGTGCCGACCACGTGGTCTCCAATGGAAGTGCGCGTTGTTATCCAGTATGAATGGGCACCTGTTCCCGGTATTTAAAGGCGCACTTTCTAGACGTCACTTTCAAAACAATGCTGAGGTGGAGCAGGCTGCGCGACAATGCCTTGCATGGCAGGAGTGCACCTAGTTTTATCAGAGTAACTTCTTCAGCCCGATTGCTACTACGAAAAATGTCTCAATGTCGGTGGCGACTGTGTGAAAAACTAGTGCAAGGCGGATAGTTCCTGATGCCATGGTGTATTCTTTGGCAATAAAGTTTCGGGGTGAAAATAAATGACGGAACTAACGTTCGGAACGTCCCTCGTATTTGAGTGAGACGTGCGCAAGAAAATTGTTTCTCTTGCAGTCATTGGTCATTCCGTTGCACAGCAAATTCGTGGCTGTGACACAAGATGCGTCACATTTAGATTTGTTGACGTCGACGCGGTTCCACGCCGCCGTACGAAAAACCAATTTACAACTCCCCTTAACAGATTCGATGTCAAAGATTAAAAAAAAATATTCACCACGAAGTTTCTGATGGCATACATGCGCTCCAATGGCAGATATAGAATTCTGATAAAGTGCGCTTATTGAATCGTGTAACCCAAATCAATATTCACAAAAAGTTTTCAGTTTGCTTGAAGCCTTACTTGCGTTCTGTGTAATAGCGCCTCTAAGACGCAGCGGCTTTGAAATGCAATGGTATCGAGAAAATGAGCTCGTTGCGCAGGGTGTATAAGCAAGTTCTCGAACATCATGATGCCAGCAATCACAAGCGGACGACGTCGGAACAACAAAATAATTATAGTGAAGAAATACGTGCTGGAAGTAAGAGCCTTCTACGGAACTGAAAACAAACAAAAGCAGCCGAAACTGCGGCATTGAATACAAAACAATAAAAGAAATCAGGAAACGTCATTACACCTCGCTTCCCATAGAAATCGGGGAGACGCATGCCCTTTCCACTCAGGCAAATGCATACACCAGTACAGCAACAGCAACACACACACACACACACACACACACACAAACCACTCAACTCGGATTGCACCCTTTGCGCAATCAACCTGCCAGTCCTCAGCCGGCGGCTACGTTCCGCCGGCGCAAAAACATTCCCAGACCGCGCGCGAAGCCCGTTCGATGTCTCGTTCTCTCAATGTGCGCGCAAATCGAGCGGAGAGAGAAGGTCGTTTGCCCCGGCTGAACGTGGCGATGGCTGAAGGCATGAAGAGCCTCGTCTTTAGTTTTGTTCCGGTGCAAAAAGGCGCGCGAAAGGCGGTTGCCGAGGCAGATGCTCGAGTTCGCCATGGGCAGGCCTCGGAAAATGGGCAAATCACGTGGTTTCCGCGAGAGCCAGATGGCGAATCATGTGCCGATGCACTCGCTGGCAGACAGTCGTCTCGAAGGTGTGTTGTGCGTTTCCTTGGTTGGTGGTGCGAGGTGAAGGAGGGCGCGATGGTTGGGGCGAAGAGAGCGGACACCCTCGGTAAATCCTTAGAAAAGCTCAGATTGGCATTCCGGAAGTAATATGAAAGAACTTTATTTAACGCTGCGTAAGCTCAACAGGAAAGTTGTGTTCTGCTGTTTTGTGAGGGAAAATTGTTGCGAGACTACGTAGAGGACCAGCGCCAAGAAGCATAAATACGAAAAGGAGAACAAACAGTCTAACTGTCCTCGCTTCTCTGTGTGTACTCGTTCGCGCTTGTCGCTTACTCAGCTACGTTTCAAAACAGATTGTTTTGTGAAAAAAGGGGCAGTTTAGGCGAAGCACAGCTTGCGATAGCAAATTAGTGGATGGCTGTGCGAAGTAAATGTACTAGCTTTAGAGGCCGTATACACTTGTAAATGTTCGCTCACTAAGTAAATTAACAATGATACAATGTGTAAGCGTGACTCAATGAGCACGAAGGAAGAAGCAGACACACAGAGACAGTGCTGTCTTTGTGTGTTTGCTTCTTTCTACGTCCTTGTTCAGTCGCGCTTACAAATTCTATCATAGATTCAAAGCGACTAGCCTGTCAACGTGTTTTAACTAGATTGAAAAGCATGGTGTCACGCACGCACAGGTACACGTGAACACAGTTCGCTCGATGAACGCGGAAACTCGCTGTCAAAATTCTGCAGTAAGTAGTCGCGGCCGCACCAAGCTCATGGACCTTCGTGCATCTCCCGCTTCAACGCGAACGAAACGTCGAAATCACAGTGCATACGAAGCTACCGGCCCTACGCGCACTCTGCAAATATCGCAGATCGCTTTGAATAATAATAATAATAATAATTGGGGTTTTACGTGCCAAAACCACTTTCTGATTATGAGGCACGCCGTAGTGGAGGACTCCGGAAATTTTGACCACCTGGGTTTCTTTAACGTGCACCTAAATCTAAGCACACGGGTGTTTTCGCATTTCGCCCCCATCGAAATGCGGCCGCCGTGGCCGGGATTCGATCCCGCGACCTCGTGCTCAGCAGCCCAACACGATCGCTTTGAAGACAAGGCACGCGCGGACGCTCACTTTCGCCACGTTGCAGATCGCTTTCAAGACACACGAGCGCCGGCAACGCGTTTTTACGGAGTCCACCAAAGGCCTCTACTACGGCGTCCACCAATCGCGTGTCCAACGCCGTATCGGAGGCTGCGGTTGTCCCCACTCTGTACGGAGCGGTGGGCGAGGAGGATTCCGAGGCACCTAACAGCCGCCGGGGAGAAACGGCCCTCCTCGCTCCCCTGATCCCCTGTCGCGCGTGCGACAGGAGAGGGCAGGCTTCCAGCCCACGTTCCTCTCTCGCGTACGCGACATTGAACCACGTTCGCCGGCTCACCCTCGCACGCTTTCAGTCGCACATACGGCATACGGCGTGCGACGACGATTTTATTGCCCTTGGACTTTATACGGAAACTCACGGTGACGCCGACAGCGACGCCAACGCCGTCGGCAGTAATGCTTATGGAGCGTTCATATAATTGCTATCGCAATGAAAAATGTCGGTAGGGTTAAGGACCTCTTGAGAACCAGTGCGCAGGTACAGTTTCTGATCGGATTAGCGCTCGATGTGTTGTATAGTCCTATAGTTCTTAATGTCTGTGTATTCTCGCGCAAACATAATAAGAAGCTTGATGACAATCATGATAATGACGACGAGGGCGAAGGTTATGATGACAATGATGATTATATGATCCCAACAATTGAAACGAGATGGTAACACATGCCCCCAAGTTGTTCTCGCATCGTGTGTAGTACATTAGCATATTTAGGCATTTCTATACAATGATAATTTTCAAGCCCGGGCGATTTCTAAACGCCTGGCCTCGCATACCAGGTGATCCGCACTGGTTTTCGGGGCCGAATCCTGTCCCACAATTTTGCTGAAGTTTGAAGGAAAAGGAAAGTACGACAAATTAATATCAGTCTTGCGCAGCAATCAGAGATGTGAGAAGAATTTACTGCGTAGATTGTAATACTTGGGGCGTTTTAGACAATGAAGAGACACTGCTTTAAGCAGTTCGTAAAAGCACGTTTTTAAATGGCGAATAATTTCTTCCGGTCGAATGGCTATCTTCACTATAAGGCCGCGAAATCGAAGACAGGAGGCTACGTTTGGAAATTTGGCATGTTAATGTAGTCCCGGTCGCGCATTTTTCACATAGGGAGAGCAATACCGTTGAAAAGATGAGCGTGGATCTAATGGTGGGTTTTAGTGAGACACACTTGTTTCTTCGTTTTTTTTTCTCCATAACGCGGCGCAGCACAGATATTGACAACATATGATGGTCCTCCGCGTCATTGCATTCATCATCGCAGGAATTCTGATTTCATAACCGTCAGGGTGGCTCGGGACGTTGGAGTGGTCCATCTTCCTTCTATAATGCCTTCATTTCCCGGCTATGGCTCTTGTTTGCCGTCTATATGGACTTGCGCGAAGGTGCAGCATTGATACCACTAGAGTGCATCCACTTTAAAACTCTCGGCACTATACGCTCACTGCCAGCAGGTAGAATGAATCTGTCCCTGCCACAAGTTTCTAGCGGTGTCGAAGCAGTGAGTATTTCCTCCAACACACGAGATTCCTCGCGAGAGCGGATAGAATGAATCTGTCCTTGCCACAAGTTTCTAGCGGTGTCGAAGCAGTGAGTATTTCCTGCAACGCACGAGATTCCTCGCGAGATCATCATTTTCCAGCATTATGGCTTGCGGGCGTGTCTCAGCGTGAGCGCGCCCAGCAATTAACGGTCTTAGCAACCCAGGCGGCACATTTCCAGCCCATCGATCATTCGCGTACGTGACACTAGGCGCTTTGGAGATCAGTGATTCGGCCCAGGCTTACCCTGCAGCGAACTCTTCTCTAACGAGTGTTGCCGGGATGTTCGAAGCACAAACATATGGTTCACTTGTTTGTCACAAACTTATTTAACTCGGTAGTAACAAGGAATCCTGTTTCGTGCCTCATATGGGGTTCGACTTATTGCTGGAAGCCTGCAACAAACAAGGCACCATATAGAAGGAATTGAATGTCATTTGCTTCGGCTCCAGTACCGCTGGACGCATAAGAGGAAGCTTTTGCTCGGTTGCTCCTATATAAATACATGTAAAAGGAGAATTCGTCTTACTCGGCAACCACTGCATCAAATTTGAGGAAGTTTGTTGCATTTAAACAAACCTTAAAATCTAGTGACTGTTGGTTTCGAATTTTTAGTTTAGGTCGACAATTTTTTATTAAAAATTGGGAAAAATCGCAAATTTTCAGACATCGATACAATCAAGTTTACAACTCTCTAACTCCGCAACCGAAAATGATATCGCAATTCTGTGAAATGCATATGATATTACACCTAAAGCGGACGAAATTGATGTGTTAAACATGAATTTAAAAAACAATTGAGGAATATGTAAATATAGCTTTTGCAGAACCCTTGTACACAACGTAACAAATTCACGCAAGATATAAATTAACATATCGAATTTGTCCGCTTTGAATGATCTAATGGATGCCATTTACAGAACCGCGGTGTCTGTTTTTGATGCAGAGCTATTTATTTAGAAACTTCGCGTGTCCATTCTTTTCAAACTTTCGAGCTTTTTAAAATCCTTTTCATAAAATTCAGGCCGTAAATAGAAATTCCGCTTCCAACAGTCAATAGAATTTAACATTCTCTCTCAAATGCAACAAATTTCAATAAACTTGGTCCAGGGGTTATCTCAGAAAAGCGTTTTTGCGTTTTACATGTATTTTAATAGGCCGCGTCGCAGTTGGGCCCGAGCTAAAGCTTTCTCTTAAGTACAGAGTCGAGTCGCGTGAAGCTCTTTCATTAGTGCAGTCGCTGCAAGAGAAGCACACATTGCCTCCAACCATGGTGAGTATTAAGGATTTTTACGTTCCTTAAGTCATGGATCAACAAATTTTATGTTTCAGTTCATGCTCCGGATAAATGATAACCTGCCCTGAATTTTCTCTGTTCGGATGCTGAATTCAGTTACGTAATCAACATCAACATATGTTCTACTTGTCATTTCGTTCAAACGAAAACGAGCAAAGGAAACGGAACTTTATGAAGGCTAAAAATAGTTGGGCGGTATGTATTCGTTCTCGCCCTACTCAGCCCGGGAAGACTTCACGAGGACTGTACAAATCCGCTCAGGGGCCGCAGAAATTCAGAAATTAAGATAAAATATGAGCTTCACAGCGTTCGCTAGTCTCCTCACGAGATTGGATATCATGAGGGAACTTTAAACGAAAGTAGATGAGGTAAGTAAAAGCTACAAAACGCAACATCTAGCTTCGAGGCATGGGGAAGTTACGGAAGTTTGAGGCAAGGGGAAGGAGCATGAACTCGGGCTCCCCTAGATTCGAAGGTTCCGGAATTCAACACCCCGCTTTCGCTTTCTTAATTGATCGATATTGATCCAGTTTATCAGTTCTGGTTGTCGATAATAGCTCTCTGTTCCCGTAGGATATGTTAATGCTTTAGCAGGTAGAAAATCGTCTTGAGTATAGCTTTAAGCGGTTTCTTTTTATGTCTCAGCTCCTGCTCCAGAGATAACTACATCGTCTTTTATTGCACTGATCACGAATACAGATCCGGGGCTCTCTGCGCTGATTACACAGCGACGTCCTTATAAAGCAACCCGTGCACTTTTTGAAGAACGCGTTTCATTTGAAACCAGAAAGACGTCGTTATTCAAAGAACAATGGTTCGAGCAAGGTGAAAGGCAACACGCTTTGAGAGCCCTTGGGGTTACGTCTCACGCCGCCCTTTACCCTCGGAAGAAGACCAAGAACGTCCCGTACCCTGCACCCTGGATCAGCACACTTCGTTCTTTTTTTCCTCATTGCGCGAGCTATTTTCTTTCTCTTCTCAAAAGTGCCGCTACCAAGTCTGGCCGCTACCGAAGAGAAATCGCTATACACCTGGGCTACTCGCTTTTGTACTTGCTTTAGAAGATGAGACGGACCTCAGCTGCTACGTGCCAGCGGAGCAGTGAAAAAAAGCCGGTCTCGGCGTTGGACTTATCATGCAGCCACGCCACCGGAAAGAAGTAAAGCGTAACTCTGGGCGTAACTCACTCCTGTTGCTAACACAATATAGAGATGCACCGGTTTACGCCCAATAAAAACGGGAGGCAGTTTCTGTTGGAAAATCTGGCGCAAACCAAAGTGATGGCGGTGTTCTTAGATCCTAGCGGTAACGGGGAGCAGAAAAAGTTAATCGAGTTATAGAACAAAACTTACGATAGCAACAAAGAAGCAATAGGTAAGTAAGCAGCCAATCATACAAGGGAATAAACGTCATCAAATGAATATACTGGGTATATAGAAACTCAAGAAGACAGAATAAGATGCAGATTCTTAGTTGAAGAAGCTGGAAAAGAACGCTTAGGTGACGCGGTCACAGAAAGGAAGACAAATGAAAGCTCGCATAATCCATCGTGTTTCCAGTGTCAGACTGATTCGCGCAAACATGTGCTCTCCTGAAGCCGATTGCAGAGACTCCGAGGGTAATAGCAACAGCACAGCTTTAGCTTAATCCTATTGAATTCTAACCCGAGATTCACTAACGTATGCGTTAGGTACACCTACCCAACTCCTTCTTTTCCCGTCTTAACGCTGTAATGACCAAACACCTTTTGTCGCCAAGACAAGTTACAACTTCACCTTCATTTCTGGCCTTGGACAACACATTTTCACAGAAAAAAAGACAACAATAAAACAAATCCTGTTTGAGTGGTAAGGTAAAGAGGACTGTGATTTATTATTTAGTAACTTGTTTGCCGAGCCATTCACTACTGAAAATTTACTCCAGCGTATCGAAAACGCTACTACAGGCAACGTGGCAACGTTTTCCGCGCTAAACGTCTACACTTCGAGGTATCAAAGGAGCGTGGGTACACGATACAGTGGGCACCGCAGGGTCGATCTCAACTAGTGTGTTGGCCGCTCATTTGCTATTCTATTCACACCGATGCCATACTATCCTAACGCTTCGCCTGTCATTCTCTTGTTCCACAGTTGTCAAATTTATTCCGAACCCACCGCACCACGGAAGCCCCTTTATGGTTTCGTGCATATAAGCCCAAAACTAAATCAAAATCAAACACAGAACACGGATGACGCTCACAAGAGAATAAAGTACTTCTTCCTTTTGCCTTTTTTTCTGAAACTACCTCGGACGTTTCGCCATGATCATCCTAACGCATTATACCCCGAACGAACCCATACCATGACCTCTCTGAAGTACTTCTTCCCCGAATATGGCGCCAGACTGCAACGACCATATTTCCCATGTTGGTACCGTATTTACAAATGGTACCAAGTTAAAACGGCCACCAGGAGCCATCATCTAATATATCATCATCCTCATGCAACCTCCCGCCAGTACTCTTGATGTATGATTTAATGAATGAATGAATGAATGAATGAATGAATGAATGAATGAATGAATGAATGAATGAATGAATGAATGAGCTTGCTTCGGTTGTCAGCCGGCTAGCTCAGTTGAATACCAATCCCTCATGTAACGTTCCGCCAGTACCCTTGAGGCATGATTGAATGAACGAATGAAATTAATTAATTAATTAATTACGTAATTACGTAATTAATTAAATAATTAAAGAAATTAGATGCAGATATGAGCCAGCTAACTCCGTTAAAAACCAATCTGTCATTTTTTTTTCGTCTCTTGAGGTTACTCCACTCCTGGGCCCAAATTCTCAAAACTCTTCTTACGCCAGAATTGTTCGTAATAGAAAGCTTCAGTCAATACTGATGCTGGAGGTATTATTAGCGAAGGCAGCCACCCAGTGACAATGAGCTCTTACGAAAGAAAAGTTTTTGTTAATGCGGCTTTTGTTCTTTTGTTAAGGAGGAAGCCCAAACGAGATTGAAAGCCATTTTCGCCAGAGCCGATGCTTCTTTCGCATTCATCATCGTGGATAAACCATTTTTACCTTTGGCCGCACTATCCTCACTACGCAGTTCTGAATACGCCTTCGAGTCTTTTTCTTCTTGTTCTTTTTTTTTCTTAGCTCTTTTTTTTTTTCAGGTGAGAGCGCCAAACGGTGAACCTACTCCATCTCCGCCGACAAAGCGCAGCTCATGTGCTCGGGCGATTGGCTGGAAAAAGTTTTATCCTCATGTATGAACTGCTTTTTTTTCTCACACAGGCCTGTCACACTGCGTTGCCATGGTCGGTATAATAAATTGCTGTTATTTTTGGATATGCTACCTTGTTTCCCTTTCTTATATATAAGCGAAACCTGCCGGAATGCCTCGAAAAAATGATCGCGAGAACAAACAACTCATACTTTGAGCTTCCTTACACATGAGGAGCTTTAGCTTTCCAAAGTTTCCAGAGCTAGTCTTTTGTTTGGTTATAAAGTTTACACGTACAGTAAGTACGCTGGGTGTCGATTACAAATTTCCTCACATTGAAAGGAAGTAGTAATTAGGGCGCCTTCCGTAGGAAATCAAAATACTTGTAAGAGATTGAAGCACGAAAGTTACGAGTTTGCTGTGAGTCTTTCTCTTGATATATTTATATGTTTGTTCGCTTGCTCATTTCGTCACATATTTTTTATTTCATTTATTTACCTACATAGCAAAAGATCCCAATAAAGAAAGGCCTTAGGCAGGGAGATACGATCTCTCCAATGCTATTCACAGCGTGTTTACAGGAGGTATTCAGAGACCTGGATTGGGAAGAATTGGGGGTAAAAGTTAATGAAGAATACCTTAGTAACTTGTGGTTCGCTGATGATATTGTCTTCCTTAGTAACTCAGGGGACCAACTACAATGCATGCTCACTGACCTGGAGAGGCAAAGCAGGAGGGTGGGTCTGAAAATTAATCTGCAGAAAACTAAAGTAATGTTTAACAGTCTCGGAAGAGAACAGCAGTTTACGATAGGTAGCGAGGCACTGGAAGTGGTAAGGGAGTACATCTACTTAGGACAGGTAGTGACCACTGATCCGGATCATGAGACGGAAATAATCAGAAGAATTCACAGGCATTCTCAGATCATGAACAGCAGGTTGCCATTATCCCTCAAGAGAAAAGTGTATAATAGCTGTGTCCTACCAGTACTCACGTATGGGGAAGGTACCTGGAGGCTTACGAAAAGGGTTCTGCTTAAATTGAGGACGTCGCAACGAGCTATGGAAAGAAGAATGATGGGTGTAACGTTAAGGGATAAGAAAAGAGCAGATTGGGTGAGGGAACAAACGCGAGTTAATGACCTCTTAGTTGAAATGAAGAAAAAGAAATGGGCACGGGCCGAACATGTAATGAGGAGGGAAGATAACCGATGGTCATTAAGGGTTACGGACTGGATTCCAAGGGAAGGTAAGCGTAGCAGGGGGCGGCAGAAAGTTAGGTGGGCGGATGAGATTAAGAAGTTTGCAGGGACGACATGGCCACAATTAGTACATGACCGGGGTTGTTGGAGAAGTATGGGAGAGGCCTGTGCCTTGCAGTGGGCGTAACCAGGATGATGATGATGATAGCAAAAGACACGCAGGGCCTAGACTGACTAATGGAAAGGGGTGGCATAGTTTCCTTTCTTTAATCTTTAAAAGCCATTTATGTGAAATTATGCAGAATATTCCGAATGGGGGGAGAAAATTGGGCAAAATAGCAACATAACGAAACGTGTGCCAGAAGCACAGACGTTTAAACAGACGTTATGCAAACCAACGCCTTCTAAACCATGACAAACAAATGTTTAAAAATAAGGTATATTGACAAAGCACTGCTGCACGCAATTCAAGTTCGTTCGTATTACCGGGCGGAGAAGGAATGTAGAAACACTTTACCACAATAGTCGCGCACCAACACTTTTATTATGACTTGCGCCGCGTGTGAAGACCCACATCGTAACTAAGGTAATATGGTATCATGCTTCCAGAAGTCCACCGCACAGTTGTCTCGGAACTACAGCTGTTGAGTAAAACCTTTTCTTTTTCTTCTGAGCTAGTTTAGTCATCCTGTAAGCATTTTTGTACGCTTGACGTTTGCAGGCAGCTTTAGCTCTGGGCTGACCCAAGTTTACCTATTCAAATACACACAAAATGTAGAAATACTGCTGTGAGACAACTGCAAGACTGCTTCGAATGAAATATGTTGATTGTGAGAAAGAAGTTTACTGCCACACAGCCCGAATGCAATTTCACATCAGCGAAATCTAAAAGACGCTGATATTGTTTTCTGGCAATGGAAAATGTTTTGTTACGAAAATAAACGTGAAATAGTAATTTGTTAAGAAGAATACTACGGTAATCAGTTAATCGGTAATTAAATTTAAAATAAATTATGGGGTTTTACGTGCCACAGCCTCAATCTCATTATGAGAGAGAGAAAAAACATTTATTTGGACCATCGGGGTCGTTGCTCTTGAGGTCGAGTGGTCGGTGTCCTCCTTCCAGGACTCCACTGGCCATGGCTGCTCGACGTACTTGTTGGACGACAGCTCTTTGTCCCGCCAGGGTATCGCCGGTCAGCTGTACCTCCCACCGCTCAAATGACGTGCTAGGCGTCCTTAAATGTTGAGGTTTGCCCCCGCACCTCGACGAGATGTGAAAGAGTGTAGGGCATGCACCGCCGCACCAGGGGCAGATGCCGCGATATGTTTGTGGGTACATTTTGCTGAATCTGTGTGGCACGCCGTAGTGGGGGGACTCCGGAAATTTGGACCACACGGGGTTCTTGAACGTGTACCTAAATCTAAGTACATGGGTGTTTTCGCACTTCGCCTCTATCGAAATGCGGCAGCCGAGGCCGGGATTCGAACCCGCGACCTCGTGCTTAGCAGCCTAACACCGTAGCGACTAAACAACCACGGCGGGTAATTAGTAATTGCGTTGCTGAACTATACACGATTGAAACCTCCCTCCTGAATATCAAGAATGCTAGAATGGGCTCGTCATTTCGTTTTCAGCGCCTAATTCAGTGTTTAGCCATCAAATTCAGCCTTTCAAAAGTCATGCGTTGGACTTTTCAGGGTTCATTTATGGCTACTTCACCAGAATAAAATTCTTATTTAGAATTTTGACGTTTACATAGAAATTGCCTGAAATCGGCAAGCTCCAAAAAATATCATAATTTTACAAATGTAGGACTCCTCGCAGTAAAGAGATATCGAAGTTTTGAAAACTGCATCTCTCGGACCATCTCAATGGAAACTCGTGATTTATTAAGTAATAGCTTAAGTCAAATTGTTACAATGGTTACGAGGGCTTGGGGAAGTCCTGCTCTTAAAGTAACGGTATATTTAAGAGCAGCGTAGAATTGACCGCTATTATCGCTTTTGATGTCTTAATAAGGGAAGTTGCCAAAATTCTAGTGTCGTTTTTTATTGGCGAGCTACGAAGTTCTAAACTTGATACTTGTTTCTTGATACTTCACATTGTTTAAGAATTTTCCTAAGGAAATATTCGGCGTAAATTTAAGATCGCTTGTTTAGGTTACTAGGTGACAACTTCTTTTAAATGCATCAAGTTTCATTAAAATAGCTGCAGTGTGCTGTGCTAAAAAAAAATCGTCCGTTTTCTTCTATTCAGAGTAGGAGCTCCAGAACTAAACGTTTCTTGAAACCAGGATATGCTGAACGGAACGTGCAACTGAATAGACACAAGAACAACAAGGAGGAAGGGCAGAGTGACAAAAAGGACGGATATCTCTCTCTCTTCCACTCCTTGTCAACCCAGCACTTCACCTTTTCTTGAGCACATTTTGCTCAAAATCAATCGCCCACCATAGTTGCAGCCTCTCCTTCAAAAATACACCGTCTCCATGGAGTTCGATTCAAAGGTTTCAAAGGAACATATCTGTCAAAGGATATGTACTTGAACAGGGGGCCTCTGAAACAACTTTGAAATAAACATCGAGTATTCGGGTTTCCAATATGCCAGAGGCACGCAGGATTGTTCTACCTACAGCCATATCTATCACGCACGGCAGCCACTTAGAAATAAGGGTCTTCCTACCAGAAATGCCTGCTTATTTGCAACAAGATCTCCTTCTATCCATGTCACCACACGTTGTTCCTTTATGTCAGACACGTACAGGCGAACGTTGGCTGCATGCTAAGCGCATCGCTGAAACACCAGCGAGCCACCTTGCCGAGTGAGTGACATTGTATCTTCCTTGCTGCGTGGGCCTCAAGTTGTGGTGTAAAGGAATGTTTGTGACGCACTTTGTCGCATTGGTCTTCTGCTGCATGTGCTATTGCTTTCACGCGAGCGCTTGGTGGATGCTTCCGGCATTTCGTCCAATATGTCTTGTGTCGAAGCGGCTAACCGTAATATCAGGTTGGCTTACTCTGCAAACGAGGCAGCACACATTGTTCGCGAAACAATAGTGCAACCACCTGAGATCCGGAGACACGATCGGGACTTTCACGCCGACTCTTATTACCGACTGTTATACTATGCGAGCGTGAAAAACCTCATTTGCTTGTTTAACGCGCCATGGCGATAATGAAAGCTGCGTATGCGGACAAGAAAAATCATCCCAACTAGTACTTTACGGTAAAGGCCGGCTTTATTTGTCTGTATATTGTTTGTATTTATTCGTTTGTTTGTCTCGCATAAAAAAAGTATGTCTTTACACAGATTTCTCACGCAGAGTGGTGGGCTGGCATATTTCCATTGGTTGCTCGATTTTAGTGTGTTGTACTGTAAATCTCGAGCGGGTTGTTGCCTCCCGTTATTTGTCACGAAAGTTCAGATAACACTAAAGTAGGCTTTCACGAAAGCTGGTGCAAAAACTAAGAGGCCTAAACCACTTCCATACAATTTTTTCGTGCGTCTTACTTCCACAGCGACATAAATATTTTGCTTAACCGATCCCGAATTAACTTTTCAAATAATGAAATCAGGGATGAGGAGGATATTTTAACGAAGAGAAAGGAGAAAAGGTCAGCCTGGAGACTGTGTCTCTAGCCTGCTACTGCTTACTAGGGCATCGCCTCCTCAGTTTTTTTTTTTTTTCAATGCCAGCCGCATGCGGCCCATCAAACCGTTCATCCCCCTCTCCTGTCGTCCTTTCCTGCTCACCCTGTCGGCTATTGTTCGCGTCTGCTTTACAGCCGTGGGGGAGAGTACAATCTGGGTGGCGCCTTCCGACGAAAGTCGAAGGAAGACTTGACAGACGCCTGACAGCCTGACAGACGCGTAACAACCTGACAGACGCGAGATAACCTGACAGACGCAGGGACGGAGCGTCTACCGCTTCTCCACCGGAACGACAGAGGCGCGCCATGGCGCGCGCTGAGACGCACGTGTGACGCAAGCACTCATCAATGTGGGTAGCGTCGCATCGCGGCAACTCACTGAACCAAGGCGCACCTACGGCTCCCATTGGGGAGCAAACGATTGCACTGGCATTGAACATATGGAGGAACCGATCACTGGGGTAAGGGATGTGGAATTTGAATTGAATTGGATTTATTGATAGGAAAGACAGAAAGGTCGACCTGAGCTAGTGCGCTCTAGTCTGCTACTCTGCACTGAGCAAGAGGGAAGGGGAGTGAAAGTACTGGGATGGATGATGATGATAAGAGAAGTGGTGAGTGCTTATGTACATGAGACAGTTGTCTTGCTAGAGCCGCTCGTCAAGCTTGGTATCCCGCAGAAATTACAACAATACTTTTGTTGCACGTATTGAAATTGCAGTGTCAGGCCATGGGCCGAGGATAGCTTCCTCCGACAGTGGTTGCCTCCCAATGCTGGCTAAGAAACTTTCTAACGTTCTTCGCTCCAGCATATATGCTGGGCAGTCGCACAGTAGGTGTTGCAGTGTTTCAGGCGTCTGGCAGTGATCACAATCAGGGCTGTTCGATTGGCCGATGAGGTGCGCGTAGCGACGGGTGAAAGCAACGCCGAGCCTAATCCTGTGTAGCAATGATGTTTTGCTCCGTGTAAGCTTCGGAGGCAAACAGAATTTACCATCGGGATCAATCATATGTAGACGTCTGCGAATGTTGTCATAGTGGGCTCTGTAAGCTTTTGTAAGGTCTTGCATGAGTGCCTTGATCATGGAGTTGGTGTTAGGTCACGAGTAGGCAATCCGTACTTCATCAGAGGAAGAGGACGCCGATCTTGCCCCGCTGTCAGCGAGTTCATTGCCAAAAACACCACAATGCCTAGGCCCCCATTGAAAGGTGATCACGTGGCCACTTAACTCGGCACTGTGATGAAGTTCGACGATTTCCAGCACGAGCAGGTAGTATGGTCCTTTCATTAAAAAGCATTTTAGCGCCTGTAGCACTGATTTGGCATCGCACAATATCGTCCATTTGTGAGGTGTCTACGTTCTCATAAAACGTACAGCCAGTTCCGCAGCCGTAGATGTCCATTTGTGGTCTAATCTAAATCGTCGAGTACTTCGAAGTTGTGGGATGACGAATGCGGCCGTTGTGGCAGATGGCGTGACCGAACCATCGGTATATAGTTGTGCAGTCCCACTATATAATGTAAATATATGGGACAGGGTGAGCTGCTTCAAGCCAATGGAGGAAACGTGAGATTTCTTCATGATTCCGGGTATCTGAAGCCTCACTAGTGGTCTTGGCAATGTCCACGGAGGTGTTGCGGGGATGTCGGTGGCCTGGAATCTTGCAGGTATAATGCTTGCATTACATGCAATAGCTTTAGAAAAACCACAGTCAAGGATGGTGCTTGGAAGTGTTGACAGTGGATGGTGTGGGTGTCTGGTTAGCAGGCGAAGATAGGTTCGCACAGGTTCACAAGACCTGTATACGTCGATTGGACAAGCCCGTGTTTCCACTATTGTGCCCTTAGTTGACGTGCAGCGTGACAAGCCAAGACATATCCGTAGTGCTTGTGCCTGAAGGCTCTCCACCGTGCGTATACAAGATGACCCCATGTTAGATAACACAAGCATGTTGTAGCGTATGTAGCCCACAAAAAGTGCCTGGTACACTTGGAGCAAACTTCGCTCAGAGGGGCCCCATCTCAGTCCTGATATTACACGAAGAATTTGTATGAAGTTGGTCAGTTTAGCCCTAAGCGCAGTAACATGTTTGGTTTAAGAAAGACTGCGGCCTATTATCACGCGAAGAAATCTGTGGTGGGTGACTAAAGAGAGTGCCGTTCCGTCGACGACGCTTGGATAATTTGACATTGATTTGCGCGTGAATGCCATGACTGCACACTTAGTTGCTGAGAGTTGCAGGCCTCTACGGTGCAAGTACTTCGCCGTTATGGTAACCACACGTTGAAGCCTTGCACGCACTTGTGGACGTGTGACCCCAGATGACCAGATAGAGACATCACCCGCCTACGTACTGATACGCGCTGTTTCAGGTAGCTCGTCTGCAAGGCCCACCAGTATGATTTTGAATAATATTGGGCTAAGGACACCACCCTGCGGAACACCCCTGCGAACGTCGTGTCTATCAGTCTTGCCATCCGAAGTGGACATGAAGATGGTGCGGCCACTGAGGTAACTCTGCGGCCATGCCTATATCCGGCCACCAACTCCAATACACTCAAGCCCCTGAAGAATCGAATGGTGGAAAACGTTATCGTAGGCACCTTTGATATTCAGAAATATTTCGCATGCCACACGACGGCGTCTCTTTTCTTGTTGAACAGAAGATACGAGGTCATTCACACCGTCAATGGACGATCGGCCTCTTCTGAATCCATTGATAAAATCAGGAAGTCCGCCACTTTTCTCCAGTAGCCATTCCAGTCTGCGCCGTACCATCCGCTCCATCACTTTACCGACACAGCTTGCCAAGGCTAATGGCTGATAATGTGAGAGCTCATGTGGGCATTTCCCAGCTTTTAGCAAAGCCACAAGACGACTGCACTTCCAGTGATTAGGCACAGTTGGTGTGTCCCACGTAGAGTTGTAGAGCGTCAGGAGAATTTCTCGAGTTTCTACTCCAAGATGACAAATTGCGGAGTATGTAATTCCGTCTGGTCCTGGACAAGTTGACCGGCGGGAAGTAGATATCGCGGCGTCGAGCTCGTGCATAGTAAATGGCGCGTCTAGACGGTGATCGCTAGATGGTGGGAAAGTCTGTCGTGATTGCGTTCGTATATCGTTAGAGGAGCTGACAAGTAATTTGCAGAAGTCATCGGCGACTTCAACTTCACGCCGGCGTTGCCGTGTTGCCACAGCGCTGAATGGGTGAAGCTGTTGTGGAGGCGAGCGAAGGCTTCGTACAATTTTCCAAATTCTAGAGATAGGTTTTCTCGGATCCAGAGAGCCACAGAATGATCTCCAGCGTTGTTTGTCAAGTTTGTCAAGGTGGCGCAGGACATGACGCTGGGCCCGGCGTGATGCAGTGACGTCTAATGGTGATTTGGCCCTTCTGTATTTCCATTCTCCTCGACGCCGTATCGCGCGAAGTTGCTCGTACTGGTCATCTATAGGTGATCTAGGTGAAGGTGCGCTGAGGTGTTTTGTTGTGTCGTGTAATGTTGTCGTGATCACACCTTCAATATTGGATGGTGCTTGGATGGCTTGACATTCGGTGCTCACAGATTTTCGAAATGTTGGCCAATCGATAGAACGCACAGTGTGCGGAGCTGGTGGATGTAACCATTTCAACTGTATATATGTTGGTAGATGGTCACTTCCACGGGTGCCGAGACCAGTGCGCCATCAGGTAGCAGAAAACAGGCTTTTTGAAACAAACGCAATGTCAAGACAACTGCTGTAGTAAGAGCCTCGATTTGAGGATGTGGAAGATGCAGGAAAAGGTAGATGGAAGGTGATTATGATATGGTACCGTGAGCTACTTCACACATGTTGTCCAATCCGCGGATGCGCGCTTTAGACGTGCTACACGCTGGAATAACCTTGTCTGCACGAAACGTTACCACGCAAGCACATTCCGCACTGTCTTCACGCCTCACAGGTCGTAGACACGACCGTCGAAGCCAGTTTCACACAATTCGTTCGAGAGTCGATCAGAGCTGCCATCATAAGAAATTATGATCTATTGTCTCTTGAGTGCTGTCTTGTCCAATCTTGCGAAGGTATGGCCGAGTGTACGCCTGTGATGACCCACTTATAGGGCAAAGGTTCGTGTTCTCAATGGTTCGGTTGGTTCTCTTAGGCGGAGCCTCCGAGAACCCAATTGAGGACCAAGACGTTGGTTTGGACGCACACACAAAGATTTTTAATCAAACAAAAAAAGCCAAAAAGCAAATAGAAAGAAACAGAAAGCATGCATAAAATAAACACTCAAGAAGACATTGCGGTAAGGAACACACATAGGGCTTGCATGTGGGTAGCGAGGGCGCGAGTCTGGGCTTGCCACGAGGGCGGGGACGCGTCGCAGTCTCGACGCGGCAACGCGGCGACAAGCTGGCAGAAGGAGTGGCGCCGGCCTCACCAAAGTTCGTGGCGTAGGCTGACCGACCGGGTACCGGGAGCACGCCAGCTCTGGCGAGGCGAGGTAACGCTGGCGGCTTTGTGGCAGGAGTGGACGGCGGCGGCGTTCTGGCCGGGCAGAGAGCTCGGGCCCGTAGCCCGACTGCTCCCCTCTCGCCCACGGGCACGGAAACTCGAACGCCGGCCTCGGGCAGCAGGCGGCACGGCAGACGGGGCGGCGTTCTGGCCGGGCAGCTGGCGTAGAACTCGGGTCCGTAGCCCGACTGTTCTCGTCCTGCCCACTGGCGCAGAAGCTCACCGGCCTTGAGGAGCCGACGGCACGCTCAGGTAGACGGGCGACGCACAGGAATAGGTTGGCAGGAGGCCCCGGGCGGGTGAAGTCCTGGTGGGCTCGGGTCCGGAACCCGACGGCCCGTCTTCAACGCCCGCTCCGGTGGTTGACCTCCTCCTGCCGTCGTTTCCTGGGACTCTCCTGGCGTCTCCCCGGCGTCTCCCTGCGTCCTCTTGCGTGTCGCCCCCGTTCTGCCAGCGCACCACGCTTTTTGTCGTAGTCTGGCCGATTTGGCATTTACTGATTGGCTGCCCGACGCTCCGTGGTCCTTTCTCATTGGTTGCTTTTTTCCTTTTGTTGTCTTTCCTGCGCCGCGCGTTCACGTGCCGGGCGCTCTTCGGCGTCGTCGTTTTTCTTCCTTCCAGCTCGGCGCGCGTGCACTCCGCGTCGTCTGCTCTCGACCGTCCCGAGCCCCGCACCACGTCGCGCACCACACATCACATATAAGCCCCTTTTTTTAACAAGTTTTTCAGAAGAAAAACTGCCGCTCAGTGCGCGACATAGTTCACACATGCTCGGAACACTACACTCACAGTCATGGTCCATTCACAAGAACTCACAGTACAGTTCACTGAGCATACAGATCAAAGACATCACAACAACTCTAAAGAAAAAGTGTAGCATCAAAGGCTATCACAAAACACTCTATAAACCATCAAGCTGAAGTCACCAAGTCCGAGGTCAAAAGTCCGTGAAGGGCCATAAGCGAAGCATCGGCTCCTTTTAGGTGACCCTTTCGCACATAAGGCGGACCAGACATCTATTTTCTCGGTCAGAGTGCACTGGCCAGTCCGTGACCATATCGCTCCAGGCATTAATGTCTGTGCATGGCTTCGACCGAGTCACTGCCTGTGTTCTAATGTAGGGAACTTTGTAACGCGTGGTTGCAGCATCTGTGCCAATGGTCGGACCATGCGCGAGTACATGAGAACAGAAAGGATGTTCTGACTCCTTAAAGCCATAATCTGGTGGGGTACACTTGCCTGAGCCCTCCCAAGTGCACATAGGGTCACAAGCAGTTGCCTTTATTGAATTCAAAGGACGCAGTAAGGACAACTCAATACTTTTTACTGAAACCAAACCTGGTTCCTCAGGGGCCCTGATATCTTCAGGTACATCTTGACCCTGGCGCAAACACTCCGACGTACTATATTTAGCCTGTGGGAGGTTCTCAGTTCTATCTTCATCCAGGCCCATGCACGGCAGCTCAGAACCCTGCACGAGCCAGTCATCGCCTGCGCTGTGCTCACGCGGCACTAGTTGAGGTATGGAAGCAATATGCTCCTTGTCTTGTGACCATACCTCAGTATCTTTGCCTACAATGGCATCATTACAAGGTGTCTCTCCTTGAGACACTTTTTGGTTGCCAAGGCCTGACGTCATGTCGGAGGGAACCCTCGGGTCGCCCCTACATTGCTGGGCTGCATCCTGACTAATGGAGCTCGTCCCTTCGGAGCAAGCATCCGCGAGTGCCTCGATGCGAACGCGCACCCTGCGAAGCTCTTCCTCCAGGCGTTCCCTCTCAGCTGCCTGTTCGGCCACTCGCCTGTTGCACTCCCTCTGAGCTTTCTCGCATATTAACAACCATCTCTCTTGCACCCACCTGTGCAAGTCAGCCCCATGCAAACCCAAACGCTGGGCCACGGTGACTAAGTCAAACGAACAAACTTCTGGCTGTTTTTTGCCCAAATAAGTGCCCTCAGCCTCTGCGACTTTCAGCCGTAATTGTAAATTTTTCTCCTCAAGCGCAAGCTCCTCCTTCTTGGCCTCGCGCTCCGCTGCCCGCTCTTCTCGCGCCCGCGCTTCCTGCTCGTTCAACCATGCCCTCAACTCCGCACCTTCTAGCCCCATGCGCTCGGCTAAGGCTAACAAGTCTCGTGCGCTAGGCATAGTTCCTAGCCGCTGGAATAAAAAATATCCAAACGAACGGCTTTGTCCTGTCGCACGGACGCCAATTTGTGATGACCCACTTATGGGGCAAAGGTTCGTGTTCTCAATGGTTCGGTTGGTTCTCTTAGGCGGAGCCTCCGAGAACCCAATTGAGGACCAAGCCGTTGGTTTGGACGCACACACAAAGACTTTTAATCAAACAAAAAAAGGCAAAAAGCAAATAGAAAGAAACAGAAAGCATGCATAAAATAAACACTCAAGAAGACATTGCGGTAAGGAACACACATAGGGCTTGCATGTGGGTAGCGAGGGCGCGAGTCTGGGCTTGCCACGAGGGCGGGGACGCGTCGCAGTCTCGACGCGGCAACGCGGCGACAAGCTGGCAGAAGGAGTGGCGCCGGCCTCACCAAAGTTCGTGGCGTAGGTTGACCGACCGGGTACCGGGAGCACGCCAGCTCTCGCGAGGCGAGGTAACGCTGGCGGCTTTGTGGCAGGAGTGGACGGCGGCGGCGTTCTGGCCGGGCAGAGAGCTCGGGCCCGTAGCCCGACTGCTCCCCTCTCGCCCACGGGCACGGAAACTCGAACGCCGGCCTCGGGCAGCAGGCGGCACGGCAGACGGGGCGGCGTTCTGGCCGGGCAGCTGGCGTAGAACTCGGGCCCGTAGCCCGACTGTTCTCGTCCTGCCCACTGGCGCAGAAGCTCACCGGCCTTGAGGAGCCGACGGCACGCTCAGGTAGACGGGCGACGCACAGGAACAGGTTGGCAGGAGGCCCCGGGCGGGTGAAGTCCTGGTGGGCTCGGGTCCGGAACCCGACGGCCCGTCTTCAACGCCCGCTCCGGTGGTTGACCTCCTCCTGCCGTCGTTTCCAGGGACTCTCCTGGCGTCTCCCCGGCGTCTCCCTGCGTGTCCTCTTGCGTGTCGCCCCCGTTCTGCCAGCGCACCACGCTTTTTGTCGTGGTCTGGCCGATTTGGCATTTACTGATTGGCTGCCCGACGCCCCGTGGTCTTTTCTCATTGGTTGCTTTTTTCCTTTTGTTGTCTTTCCTGCGCCGCGCGTTCACGTGCCGGGCGCTCTTCGGCGTCGTAGTTTTTCTTCCTTCCAGCTCGGCGCGCGTGCACTCCGCGTCGTCTGCTCTCGACCGTCCCGAACCCCGCACCACGTCGCGCACCACACATCACAACGCCAAACCTAGCCGCAATCGATGGATGAGTGTTTGCTCGCCTCTCCGCAACCAAAGTCGAAGCCGGAATCGCAAACCAGCGTGAAGTTTATGTAGGCGCTCTTGCCGGTGTTCGGGGTTGTCCCATTGTCGCGCCATAGAGGTTTTGATGGTGTCACAAAGCAAGGCGTTGACGTCATACCGGTAAAAAAAGGCAGTTTTATAGTTTCCCCCTTGTTGTGTGCCTTTTTAGAGCGCAGCTCTTAAGAGGAAGGTTTAGCTCGGGTGCTACTCCGACGCGGCCTATTCAAATACATGTAAAACGCAAAAACGCTTTTCTGAGATACCCCTGGATCGAGTTTAATGAAATTTGTTGGATTTGAGAGAGAAGGTTAAATTCTAGTGACTGTTAGAAGGAGAATTTTGATTTATATCCTGAAATGTTTAAAAACGATTTTCAAAAATTCGAAAGTTTGAAAGAAATAGAAGCAGGAAGTTTACAAATTAAAAGCTCCGCATCAAGGCTAAATATGGCGGTTCTGTAAACGGTATTCATTAGATCGTTCAAAGCTGACAAATTCTATGTCAATTTATAGCTTACGTGAATTCCTTACGTCGTGTACAAGTGGTTCGCAAAAGGTTTATTTTCATATTACCAAATTTTTCAACATTCATCTGGCACTTATCAATTTTGTCCACTTTCTTTAGATGCACTATTAGATGCAGTTCCCAGAATTGTGATATCCTCTTTCATTGCTGAGGTACACAGTTGTAAACTAGATAGTTTTTTTTCCTGAAAATTTTCGATTTTTGCCAAATTTTAATGACAAATTGACGACCTAAATCAAAATTTTGGAACCAACAGTCACTAGATCTTACGCTTTTCTTTTAAATGCAGCAAACCTCGTCAAATTTCGTGCAGTGATTGCCGAGAAAAACGAATTCTCCTTTTACATGTATTTATATAGGAGCACCCGAGCTAAAGCTTCCTTTTAATAGCTCGTTCCTCCTGCGAGCGTCGGTGGTGTCGGCGTAACCGAGCGTCGCGAATAATGAAAGCAAACGCGGAGCACAGCGGTAGATGAAAGAAAGGCCATAGCGAAGATAGAAGGTCAAAAGAGCAGGAGGAGTGTGCAGCGGAGCCATGAGGCGCAAAACGAAGGAGCGGATGAGAGATGGCCTGCGCATGCGCTGTGATGCCGGCGGCCGCGGTCAATCTCATCAGCCGCGAGGGTGATCTCATCTGCGCTTCCGAGGGGGAGGGGGGGTAGTGCCAGGGAAGGGCTACGCTCGTCCGCGGCGTCTGCTGCTGAGGTCACTCCGCCGCACCAGCATGTGTGACGCTTCTGCTTCTACAAGGGATGAAAGCGAGCGACTACGAGTAAGGCTGGATGTTACGCTCCCTTGGGTGTTGTCGCTACCGACACTGGTGGAATGACTTCCCCGTGACGAAGGGCCGCTCTCGTCGTTTGTGGAACGAAAGCCTGAGAAAAAAAAGCGTACTGCCGCGCAAGATGGGCTGTGCGACGACGATGGCTACGATTTAGCGCCACAGTAGCGGGCGTCTTCTGTATGGAAACGAAGCGCTGCATGAGCGGAGGTCTGTCTGAGGCGGCTGCTGTGAAACGCAACCAAGCGCTGCCTCTCCCGGTCTCCCGATTATCGAGACAGACGCCCCACACTTCGCTCTGTTTGGAACGTGCCGCACGAGACAGACTGTCCGCGCCAGGCGAAATGAAAACACGTATTGAGCTGCGCTTCAATTTCGCATTAAGGAGTATCGAAATCGTCGGTGAATTATTTGCCGCCGCATCAGCCTGCCCATTTCCAACTATTCCACAGTGACTAATTCACTACAGCACGGTGGTATGCCCGAATTGAGAAGCCTCAGCAAGCAGAGCCACGATGTCATAAACCAGAGGACTGGATGCGGTTCTGTGACTTATGTGACTGCTTATGAGTTGAACGCCGGTTTTGAGTCGCAGAACACTCTCCATTTCTCGAGGCTTTGTTGCAACATGCAGTGGACTGCTGCTCGAAAGTCGGTCATCTCAGCTACTGTTGATGCTCTGTGTCCTATCTCGAACCATTGCGTAATCCACATTCGAGGTGTCACGTAAGCTGCCGCGGAAGCAAAAACATGTATGGTATATCAGTACATCTAAGCAATGTAGGATAATGCAAAATGCTTGAGCCCAGCAAGCGACGTCTTCAACTTGTTCATTATTCCGGTGATTGAGGGCCTCACCGATGGCTTTGGCGCCGTCCACTATCCGAAGTCTGACAGAAGTAGTTCTTGTTACGAGGGCACGGCTTCTGAATAGGCGGCTGACGAAAGCAATGCGCCAGTGTAGCGTATAAGGTGCTCCGCAAGGATCTAGGGACTCACAGACCGCCGAATCTGTACAGTGTAGTAAAGCCAGTTAATGTGATCTAGAAAAATATAGCAGTGTTACGTTTAGTATTAGCGCAAGTATTTGCTCCTTTCTAAGCAGCAGACTTTGATGGCAATTTTACGCCCTGTTAGCACGTTCTTGGAAGTAATAAAAAGGAAAACGTCATTTTTATCTGCTTGCTCATAGTCCAATTTTTCTGGAACACACTGTCGAGGCGTGCCAGGCTTTACAAAGATAGGGCAATTATTTATTTATTTTTATTCAGAATACCCTAAAGGCCCTCTCGCAGGAGGGTATTACATAGGGGGGGGGGGGGGTAGTGCAGTAACGCATACAGATGTAATAAGTGAGTAATAGGTTGAAAACAAAAATTGGGAACTGATAAATAATAATCACAAAGGATAATTATACAAGAGCAATAACATTGTTGCGGTAGTACTAATCATCAGAAGTGTACAAAAAGAGAATACGTATCACAAACACACGAAAAATGGAGAGTAATCCGGGTCATAGAAAGCACTCAGACCATTAATGTATAACAAATCAGTAAACAATACAACACGTAAACTTAAAAGAAAAAGGCAAAACACCACAATAAAAATAGGAACAATAACCATAAAAATATGCTTGTTACATAGAGGACAAGAACATCTTTTAACATCATTCGTAGTGGGAAAAAAAATGGGGGGGGGGACATGACACAAGAAAAGTTTACGCACTTTCATTAAGGATTAGAAGTTTCTGGAATTCATTCATGTCGGTGATGGTTGCGATGTGTGATGGCAAGCTATTCCACTCGGTTGAGGTGCGCGGTATGAATGATCTGGCATAAGTTAGTGTGCGACACGTGAAGCGTTCGATTTTAAAAGGGTGATCACGGCGGGGAAAGATGGCAGGGGGTGGCCTAAAGAAGTCCTCGCGAAGTGATGCATGATGGTAGAGCGTATGAAGAAGTGATAAGCGAGCGATTTTACGGCGACATGCTAACACATGCAGTTCAGCACGATTCTTCAATGAAGTGACGCTGGTGTGACGTGAGTAATACGAAAAAATAAAACGCACAGCATGGTTCTGCAGGGCTCGGATGTTTTTAATATTCTAGTCTTAATCGGGATCCCAAACGGCTGAGGCATATTCTATTTTAGGACGGAATAAAGTGATATAAGCCTGTTTACGTAAGTGCGATGGGGTGTGTTTCAAGTTACGTTTAAGAAACCCAAGTGAGCGATTTGCTGAAGCAAGGATGACGTTAATATGGTAATTCCAGGACAGGTCTGACTGAAAGTTAACTCCAAGATATTTGTACGCGGTCGTAAGTTCCACTGAAGTATTATTTAGCAAGTAAGACGTTGGAATTCGAGACCCTTTTTTAGTGAAAGGCATCAGCTTAGTTTTTGAGGGATTTAGTGTCATTAGACAAGTTGTGCACCACGAAGTTAAGGAGTCAAGGTCAGATTGTAGAGATTGGCGGTCAGCTTCAGAAGAGATGTTGCGGTAAATAACACAATCATCAGCGAATAGCCTAACTCTATCTAGATTTGAGGGACGAGGGCAAGTCACTTATATAAATTAGGAAAAGCAATGGACCCAGCACACTTCCTTGAGCAACACGGGATGAGACTGGGACGAAAGGAGAGTCAAAGTTATTGACCGACGTGAACTGTTGTCTATTAGAGAGGAAGGCTTGCACCCATGCCAGAACAAGTGGGTGAATATTGAGTTGTCTAAGTTTTAGTAAGAGCCGGTGGTGAGGAACTCGATCGAACGCTTTATGAACGGTTATGATCATAACCATGAAATAATATCTCGCTTTCAAATTACTTCGGCTATATTTTCATATTTCCCAAAACAACTGCTCTAGCAGTTTCAGCCGCGGTTCGTTTTATCTCACAAGGCTGCAGAGTTGCGGAAAACTTTGTCCTGTGTCAATTTCTTGTTTAACACGAAAACGGGCTGGACCTCAATTCTGATGTTTAACCACTGTGCAGCGCAGAAACCCTGAACGAGTTCTTCACGAAGGCAAATCCTACACATGCTCCTTAATTTTTCTTTGAAATTTTGCTAAGAGTTTGGAAAATCTCAATAAGCAGGAGGCTTTAGTCAAGAACTTTGCATGTTGCGGACGTCTATTATTTTAATGTTCGGGGACAAGTAGCAGTGAGACAAAAGCAGGGATATTGCGCTCCTAGTACCGCTCCATAGTTAAATAAGAGAGTCCTCTGTTTTAGGAATTTCGTATAAAGCTAGCGTCACAGACCCAAAAACATATCTTACTTAGGCGCTGGCGAACAGTCAAAGTTTCTAATACGCATAGAAAAGTACACACTATTTGTATTCGAAAGGAAACTATTGGGCATTTTCAATATTAGAGTATAACCAAATGTTTGGCAACAACAGGCGCTTAAATGTTTCTAACTGTTATCCGCACCGTAAACAGAGTATTGCAAATTCTCGTAAGTGACACAACGAAAAACGTACATAAAACATAAAATGCAAGCTTTGTTCTCACGTTTCACGGCAGAAATCTACGTGACAGCCTATCATCTTTTGTTTGTTTGCTTGAACTTCGCCACGCACGGTGCGTTTCCGCTGTGCCGGCAAAAGGTAGAAACTCATACAGTTTTTAGAATCAGCATGACTCTATCAGCGTGGCCGCATGACAGGCGGCGTACGGGGCGGGACTAGAACGCGTCCCATCTCCCGCCGTAACCGACAGGCAAGTGCGCATTGCTCACTAGCTTCCCTAGCTGACGACATGATGTCCTACAGTTCGGGTGCCAAGAAGAGATAGTAAGGAGTCTGTGCGTTCGCTTAACAAAAAATGGCCGCGGTTGAACGCAGTTAAACCCAAGTTCGTCGAGCTATATCACGGTTTCGCATGCTTCGGGAAAGGACACACACGCTGCTCGGCGCGGCAGCAGCAGCGAGCGAATTGACTTCCATGCTGGCTCTCGCTTCGACGCGAACTAAGCGTCCGAAGCACAGCGCATACGAAGCTTCCAGGAGAGGTATTCTGTAAGAGTCCACCTATTGGACTGTCCATTTCGGCCGTTCCTTATTGGCAGGGCCACTCGTTTCCTCCTCGCTCGTGCAGCTGCATCCAATCAGCAGCGGCCAAAGTGGACAGTCCACTAGGTGGACTGTTATAAAATACCCCCCCCCCAGCACTCGGCGTACTGTGTACACATCGCGGAACACTATCAAGATATGGCCACCCAGTGGCGCATGCAAGCCGCCGGTAGTGGCAGGTTAAGATTTACGGAACCAGGCGTTTTCCGTGTTCTTACCTGGAGTAGTCTGGAGCGCTCTAAAGAAGCGCTCGATCGCCGCCCACTTCTACGCATGCGCTACAGAAACAACTGATCGCCGCGCCGCTGCGGGCCACGTTGAATTACCGAAGGAATTCATCATCATCGTCGTCGTCGTCGTCGTCGTCGTCGTCATCGTCGTCATCATCATCATCAGCCGAGTTACGCCCACTGCAGGGCAATGGCCTCTCCCATACTTCTCCAACTACCCCGCTCGTGTACTAATCGTCGCCATGTTGTCCCTGCAAACTTCTTAATCTCATCCGCCCACCTCACTTTCTGCCGTACCCTGCTACGCTTCCCTTCCCTTGGAATCCAGTTCGTAACCCTTAATGACCATCGGTTATCTTCCCTCCTCATTACATGCCCTGCCCATGCCCCCATTTCTTTTTCTTGATTTCAACTAGGATGTCATTAACTCGTGTTTGTTCCCTCACCCAATCTGCTCTTTTCTTATCCCTTAACGTTACACCTATCACTCTTCTTTCATAGATCGTTGCGTCGTCCTCAATTTAAGTAGAACCATTTTAGTAAATCGCCAGGTTTCTGCCCTGTACGTGAGTACTGGTAAGACGCAGATGTTATACACTTTTCTCTTGAGGGATAATGGCAACTTGCTGTTCATGATCTGTGAATGCCTGCCAAACACACACCACCCCATTCTTATTCATCTGAATACTTCAATCTCATGATCCGGATCCGCGGTCACTACCTGTCCTAAGTAGATGTATTCATTTACCACTTCCAGTGCCTCGCTGCCTATCGTAAACTGCTGTTCTCTTGCGAGACTGTTAAACATTACTTTAGTTTTCTGCAGATTAATTTTTAGACCCACCTTTGTGCTTTGCCTCTCCAGGTCAGTGAGCATGCATTGCAATTGGGCCCCTGAGTTACTAGGCAAGGCAATATCATCAGCGAATCGCAAGTTACTGAGGTATTCTCCATTAACTCTTATCCCCAATTCTTCCCAATCCATGTCTCTGAATACCTCCTGTAAAAACGCTGTGAATAGCATTGGAGAGATCGTATCCCCCTGCCTGACGCCTTTCTTGATTGGGATTTTGTTGCTTTCTTTATGGAGGACTATGGTGGCTGTGGAGCCGCTATAGATATTATTCAGTATTTTTACATACGGCTCGTCTACATCCTGATTCCGCAATGCCTCCATGACTGCTGAGGTTTCGACTGAATCAAACGCTTTCTCGTAATCAATGAAAGCTATATATAGGGTTTGGTTATATTCCGCACATTTCTCTATCACCAAAGGAATTGCCCAGGGTAATTGCTTCGGTAATTCTAGCGTCGCCGGCGTGACGTATCCGACTTCGCAGGCCACTGCCTAGCATATGTACTGAAAAACGCCATGCTATAGGCAGGTTTAAAATAGGGGTCCTGAGTCTAGGGTTCCCCCTAACAAGCGACCACTTTGCGTTCGCTGTCTGCCCCGCGGAGAACGCACTTTAGAATAGGGTTCCTGGCTTGCGTTAGCGCCACGTGATTGTAGCGCCCTTCCTGCACCCTGAAGGAAAGGGAATACACAATGCCAGAGAAAGAAAAGCAGGAAATTATGCAATCCGTAATACTTTTCAGGTTGAAAAATATAGTTGAGAGTTGATTATTTTCGATAAGGAGGTGTTGTGTTTTCTTTAGATATTCGCGGCGGCGTGGAGACAGCACCAAGCAGGTTTGTGGCGTTTTCCTCACCCACCCTACTTTTGCTTTAACTTAGAGTTAGGGGCATGCGAAAACGCAAACTCAGAGATAACGTCTGGGTTCGGCACATGCGCTGCTGTGGGAACCTAATCGTTAGGGGATCCCTATCTTTGGGGAGGCAGAAGGGAGGGAGAGGTGACTATTCTAAAGCAGCCTTATAAGTTGCCCCTAAGGGATTCGTAACAGCAACGTGCCGCCACGTGAAAGAACAGCTCTGAACGCTGACGAAAGAAAACGCAAGCGTACCGAGGCTACAAGCGTTTGGCGGGCCAATGAGAGCGCCTACAAGCGTTGCAAGCGTGCCGGCGCTCCAGCCACGCCAAGAACACGGGCGAAACTCGCCAGGCCCATCTCGCCCAAACGCGTGATTCGTATCATGCAGGCAAGGAGCCGCTGGACGCCGTGTAGCGTCTTCTTGGCCAATTTACCGTGTTTTGGGATCTAAGGAAAGACGAAGAAGACGAGTTCTTGATCAGGTGCTAGTCCTGTTTCGCTCTGGTTTTTTCGGTTAAATTTGTGCGTACCGACGCCCCTGTGGCGGGTACGATATCAAAAGCAATGACGGACGTTCCGCCTCCTCTGCCGCCAAGGTTGGGCGCTGGCCTCCAAGCTGCAAGTCGGTCGGCTGCGCTCGACCACCTCAACGCGACTCTGCCAAGGTCTTCGAGCTGCTCAGACGTCGACGACATGGATTCTAACGGCGGATATACCGAGGTCACAAATCGTCGGTTGAAGAGGAAACTTCGTCGGATATCAAGCGCGGGTGAGCTTAACTACAATAAGCCGCCCACACAGCAAGCGTACACAATCACCTACATCCCCGTCGCTGCTACAGGCAACCTCAATTCCCTCAATAGGCAAACTCTCACTGCCTATCTCGAGAGGCTGGCACCAGGGCAAATCAGAGAGGTCCCAATTAATCCCCGAAGAAACATACTTACTGTCGATGTCACTACACGAACCATCCTCGACACTTTGAAAGCTGTAACTGAGCTAGAAAATATACTTGTCCGCTCATTCATCATACCTAGAGGCAGCACCACCACCGGTGTTATCTACGATGTCGATACATATATTGATAATGACAATCTCCCAACGCTAATCTCCTCAACTGTCTATATCGCAGACATACACCGTTTTAGAAGGTCGAGGTGCATAAAACTTATTTTTGAGGGAGAGACCTTAGCAACACATGTAAAAGTGGGTTACGTGCGACATCCTGTCCGTCCATACATCCCTAGACCCTTTCAGTGCCGGAAATGCCAGAAAATCGGGCATGTAAGTGCTATGTGCGTGAACAAGATGACATGTCCGCGCTGTGGTGGTGATCACGATGAGTTGACGTGTGCTGGCTCTGACTTGAAGTGCCCTAACTACGATGGGCCGCACGAGGCAACGTCGAAGGACTGTTCAAAATTAAAGACTGAAATGTGCGCGCTCAGGAAAATGGTACGAGATCGATCTACACACACAGCGTAGCGGCTACCAAGGTCCACTGCCGCCAGAGGCGCTCACGTAATCGCAGAAGGAGATCAGCATCGACAACAGGACAACCTGTATTCCAGGAAAAGTCGTCGCGCGCTCCTGCTAGTCCTCAAACGTCAGAACCACCTTTAACCACGTCTACTCTTCTAAACACCAAGGACACTACTATATGGCCTTCTCTGCCATCTCGGAGTACAGAAGTGCAACCGGAATGCCAGCGTGAACATGAACCTTCATCGTCGGATGGGAAAATCAAGGAAATGCTTGCACAGATGATTCGTTCCTTGCGAATGCTGCTCATCGGAGTTAAGATGCCCGTTGTCAAAACTGCGGTGCAAATTTTTGGCACAGTAGAACCAGTGCTTGCTGCTGTATAAAAGCTAGTAAACGCCATGGCATCATCAACTACAAGGTTGTCACTACAGGAAAGGATAAGCGGTTCCGAAATATTCCAGTGGAACGCACGAGGTCTACGGGGTCGCCTGTGAGCTTTTAAACAAAGAGTGCTCAAGCATCGGTTCCCAGTTATTGTAATATGCTAGCCAAATATGACATCGCCATTTAGCATCTCTGTTTATGAACAATTCGTGTCTGGAACAAGTGGAAATACTAGCAAAGTTTTACTATGTGTGCGATGTGACCTCACGTATTCGCTAAACCAAGTTCCGGTGCATAACAGCAACGAGTACGTCTCTATAACACTTAAGCTAAAGCGCCGGATAATCTCGATCATCGGTGGCTATATTTCTCCCAGGGGAAGATTTGACTATGGACACCTGAAACTTGTTCTTGACTCTTGCCAAGGACCTCATATTATTGCAGGCGATTTCAACGCGCACCACCATCTTTGGGGTACTAGCATCACAAACCTTCGAGGAAGACAACTTCTTAACTTCACAAGCAGCAATGATCTTGACATCCTGAACGATGGCTCACAAACATTTCTTCGTGGCACAACGTACAGCAGCTGTCTCGATTTAGCTATCGCTTTACGATGCCTTTCGTCTTCTGCTGCCTGGTGCACAGATGCTGAAACGTATGGCAGTGATCACCTACCTACTTATGTACAACTGAGATGGTTTACAAGACTTCCAAGTTCTCATACGCGATGCACTGACTGGGATGCTTTTCAGAACAAGCTAGAAGAATCCTGCAACTGTGCAATTTCACCGAAAGAGATTGAAGCGCGCATTAGAGCAGCAATGCGCGCAACAACAAGCATCATCCAAACATCAAATACAAGAACATCCGTTGACGTTATATATGAAGAGCTGAGGGCAATCCGACGTCTCGCCGAGAGGAAATACAGGCGAACTAAATTGATATCAGACTTGTGGACGTCACGCCATGTGCAAAACAAAATTCAAAGACACTTAGACAAGCTCGACAGACAACGTTGGAGGTCCTTTTGCACCATGCTGGACCAAAGAAAACCGTTGTCCACAATATGGCATGTTGTACGAGCACTACTATCTCCCCCACAACAGCTACGTCCCTTCCGAGCTTTGTCTATCATCCAGACGCGCAGTGAGAAGGAAATCGCGGAAGAATTCTGCATACGCCTCTCTGGATCTACAACATCGGTAGCTTCAGTGCTCAGGTGTGCTCCTCCAACAATGGACGACCATCTCGACCTCCCATTTACGCTGCAAGAGCTATGTGCAGCGATTTCCTCTTCCACACACTCAAGCGCGCCTGGTCCTGATGGCATTACCTATTCTACCTTGCGCCATCTAGGCCCTCGAACGACTGAAGAGCTCGTGGCTTTATACAATCTCTCTTGGTCCTCGGGAACTGTGCCTGCACACTGGAAGACAAGCAAAATCGTGGCATTACTGAAAACAGGCAAGACACCCCATGCTGTGCTTTCCTAGAGACCTGTGGCACTTGCCAGTTGCATAGGTAAAACCATGGAACGCATGGTTTTGACGCGCCTGGAGTGTTTTTTGGAGAAGCGTAATATATATCCAGACGCAATGACAGGTTTCCGAAAGGGTAGGTCGTCAATCGACAGCGTCATTGACCTAGTAACTGTTGAACGTCAGAAACGTCGCCGTCGATTAACGGCTGCTGTCTTTCTAGATATCAAGGGTGCTTTTGACAACGTTCTACATGATGCAATTTTAAATGCCCTAGAAGTATGTGGCGTCGGGGGACGTATGCATCAATGGATAGCCAGCTATCTTCAAGAGAGAACGATATTCATGACAACTCCAGACGGTGAAACAAAGAACCGCCCCGTCTATCGTGGAGTGCCTCAAGGAGGTGTATTGAGCCCAGCCTTATTTAACATCGTTCTCATTGGACTGGTCAAAGAACACGCACGCACAGTCTCGGTCTCTGTGTACGCAGACGACATCTGTATATCGACCACGAGCCTATCGCGCTTGCAAGTGCAAACGAAGCTGCAGCACGCGGTGTCAATAACGTCGACATACCTAAACAGTCGCGGACTGCAGCTCTCACCGGAAAAAAGTGTGACCATGGCATGTACACGGAAGTCAATAGCCTGCTACCCCGTTATGATTGATGGGAAGATTATACCTTCAGTAACCCACTACAAGTTTCTCGGAGTCATCATCGACCGTGACTTATCTTGGTCGAAGCACCTCTCTGGATTAAGAAAAAGGCTGGACAGATTTACTCAGATTATTGGACATATGTCTCGAAAATCATGGGGGCCATCCAAGTCATCTCTTCTGCAGCTCTACCAGGCACTTTTTGATGGCTACTTCCGCTACAGCGCGCCTGTACTTTCTCGGGTTAGTACAACTGCTGTACGCACACTTGAAAGGGCTCAGGCTCACGCACTGAGAATTTGCCTAGGACTACCACGATGTGCGTCTACTTGGGGCACTATTCCAGAGGCATGTGCGTTCCCAGCTCGAGTTTATCTGCAACATGAGCCATTGCGAGTGCATCTAAGGCTACTGACTAGACACAGGATTCATCCACTCACGAACGTCACAAGCGTACGGCCTGTGTCCGCCTACTCAGAAGCCGTGTTGTCGCAGCAAGACTTATTGCCGTCGGACTTCGAACCGTATTACATACCCGAAGTTCCACTCTGGACGATGGCAAAGCCAACGGTGAGACTCTCATTCCCTGGAATAACAAAGTCGAAGATCAAGCACTTCGCGCTATCATACATCGCTTACATGTATGGATATTACGAACATGTTTTTACAGATGGCTCTGTGACACAGACCTCTTCCGCGGCGACCTACACGGTGCCAGGAATGGAGATCGCACAACGGTTCAAGATAGGACACAGGACGTCGTCTACAGCAGCTGAGTTGACCGGAGTTCGAGAAGCAGTTCGCTGCAGACTGCAAAAGAGTCTCGAGAACTGGACAGTTTTCTGTGACTCAAAACCAGCACTGCAACTCATCAGCAATTATATAAGTGACAGAACCGCATATAGTCCTCTGGTTTATGACATCATGTCACTGCTTGCTGAGGCGTCTCATTCCGGGCATACCATCGTGCTGCAGTGGATTCCTGGCCATTGTGGAATAGCTGGAAACGAACAGGCTGACGCGGAAGCAAAAAAGGCGCACACTGAAGGAACTGTTATACAAATTCATTTTCCCGGTACGACATTTTCCCGGGTTCCGTCGCGAGCTGACTGCAGTGACGGCTGAAAAGCAGCGATGTAAAAGGGAAAATGAGCAACTAAGTAAAGAACTGAAAGAAGCAAAGAGAGAAATAGTTGAGCTGAAACAATACAGCAGGAACATGAACCTTGAGGTTAAAGGACTACCGTTAGTTGCAAACGAAGATCTGAGAAGAAGTGTTGGACAAATTGCCACATGTATAGGCACAAGTGTCACGGACAACGACATTGATGTAGTACATCGTGTCCCTTCTAAAGATAAAAATAAACGAAACGTGATCATAAAGTTTTCGACTAGGTCTGCACGAGACAGAGTACTCTCTGGTGCGCGAACCGCTAAGTTAAGCACTGGGACCCTGGGTTTCGAAGAGAGTAATCCTGTATATATCCATGAGCATCTGTGCGTTGAAAACAAGCGTTTATTGGGTAGAGCTCGACAACTGAGGCAAGAAAAAGAATGGAAGTTTGTGTGGGTGTCACAGGGAAAGATCCTGATGCGGAAGTCTGAAAAATCGCCTGTCCTACATGTTACCTGTGACTCGGACCTAGACAAGGTGCGTTAGGTTACCCGCTATTGCATACTCAACGCCATTTATGTCATGGTGCCAACAGATAGAATGGCTCAAGAACAATCTAGGAACCTATGGTTCTTCTTGCTTTTCTCGATATTTTTGAAAACAGTTAACGGAGCGATT
The DNA here is from genome assembly GCF_050947875.1 of Dermacentor variabilis. Classification (NCBI taxonomy): domain Eukaryota; kingdom Metazoa; phylum Arthropoda; class Arachnida; order Ixodida; family Ixodidae; genus Dermacentor; species Dermacentor variabilis. The sequence continues at coordinate 48,288,650 of NC_134576.1, read as the reverse complement.
CTTCAGACACCCACGCACATTTTCCGAATCTATGCGGCTTCGTACCTAGCAAATGTGCCTGATAGTGTCCTTATGTATGTAAGCTTTAAACTACTGTCGGAAACAGTTATCTTTATGAACGTTAACCTTTTGACCAATATTGTACACCTTAGAGTTTATAGTACATCAGTGTTGCACTCGTTTGTTCTTGCTTGCTACAGTGCTGCGGTTGAGGGCGTCACCCACATAAAAATTAAGTTCCCCTTAATATTCTCTTCAGCAGTTGGTCTTGCATATATAACGTCTTATTCGTCTATGCCAACGGCACTGTTTCTACATTGCAATGGCTGTCTTTTTTTTTCCTGAGAATTAAGTTTCAAAATGGCTATGAAATGTACTAGTCCCTCTGAATTGAGCACGATTGTTGAGCATCAGCGCCTATCGACTCTGAGTTTCCTGCATATGAACATACAGTCAGCCCGTTCTAAAGAAGACGAATTGTGGAATTTTCTAGATGAATTTAAATTTAAATTTTCTGTCATAATGTTGACTGAAACTTGGTACTGCAATGAAACCGATATAGTGCATATTGATGGATATAATGTGGCCTATATAAATAGAGAAACTGGAGGCGGTGGTGTATGCATGTATGTGGAAACAAGTATTGCCTATCAGTATATTGTTGAATGGTCTCGATGCTGTGAAGACATTGAAATTCTGTGTTTAAAATTCGAAAACTCTCTATTTACTGTTGTGTATAGACCTCCTCATGGCAACATCAACAAGTTTCTTCAATATTTAGATGAATTCTTTTGGTTTGTTAATGAAAATAATTATACATTAGTACTCGGAGGTGACCTCAACATTGACATGCTCACAAAGACTAGCAAACAAACTGACCTATCAAATCTACTTCTTTCGCATGGCCTTTCAAATGTTATAACTACCCCAACTCGCATTACAGCTGCTACAGCCACCTTGATAGATCTATTTATAACAAATTCTGCTAACCTACTACACCATGGTCCGATAAGTATCGCTATCAGTGATCATTTACCAATTTGCCTAATCACTACGGTTGAAATTAAACAGAGGCACCCGGTGAAATCAGACATTTATTTCCAAGACATTAATTCACAATCTCTTTCTTGCTTTCGTGACGAAATAAGCTCGTTGAGCTGGGATGACATACTCTCCTCTTCATCACCTGATAGCGCCTATGACCGCTTCATTAAGATCGTGTGCACAGTATACCAAAAACACTTTCCTTACAGGCACGTGAAAAAACCTAAACACGCTAGCAAGCCATGGATCTCCTCTAAGCTAATCGAAATGATAAATGAAAAGAATAGGCTGTACCATGCGTTTTTGAATAGCCGTGACCCAGATGATTTGAAGCGGTTTAAGAAATATCGAAATAACCTGACTAAGCTGCAAAAACAAGCTAAATGCGACTATTACTACTCCATGTTCGATGGTATCGTTGATGCAAAACAGACTTGGAATAAGCTGAATTCTGTTATATCATCAAGGCGACCCGCCAGTACTATTAAAGAGCTCAAGGTTGGTAATGAGGTTCTTAAAGATGAAGCACTCGCCAATAAATTTAATGATTACTTTGCCTCTCTAGTTGAAAGCACTTATGATCAAGATGCCTTGATGTATTTGCCCAGTCCCCTTACACATTCTTTGTATATTGATGAGACTGATGACACTGAGGTTTTAAATGTGTTCAAAAATTTTAGGCGATCTAAAAGTGAGGATGTGCACGGATTAAAAATACAACCAATTCTTTTTGTTATTGACCTGCTCACCCCTTGCCTCACTCACATTTACAACATCTCCCTGACCTCTGGCATTTTTCCTCAACAGATGAAAATCGCAAGGGTAGCTGTGGTTTGCAAAGGCGGAGAAAGGGTAAACTTAAGCAACTATAGACCAATCTCAATTCTTCCACTGTTTTCAAAAGGTTTAGAAAAAATTATTCTCCTTAGGATGGCTGCCTTTTTTAACAAGTATTCTGTTTTAACACCATGTCAATATGGCTTCAAGTCAGGCTGCTCGACTGAAACTGCTCTTCTTAAACAAAAGGAACTAATTTTGAAAAATATAGAGGCGAGGAAACTAACATTGGGAGTATTCCTAGATTTCTCAAAGGCTTTTGACAGAATTAACCATGGAACACTATTAGAAAAATTGAATTGTTATGGTACACGCGGAATAGTTTTAGATTTAATTAGAAGTTACATAACCAATAGAAAGCAATGCGTATCAATAAATAGAAAATTATCTTCATTTAAACCTATTAAGTAAGGCATGCCTCAAGGTAGCATATTGGGACCACTTCTATTTATCATTTACATAAATGACATTGTTAATATTGATGTTTCGATTACCTATATTATTTACGCAGATGATACTAGTTTATTTTTCTCAGGAACTAAGGAGGATCAACTCATCAATTTTGCAAATGAAATACGTCACAAGATATATAACTGGTCTGTAAAAAATTCTCTCCAGTTAAACTGCTCCAAGACAAAAGCGGTCCTCTTTAGAGCGAAGTCCACGCCTTGTGATCTAACCCAATGCCTCACGCTCAATGACACAAAAATAGAACTTTCCGCTACAGCAAAAACATTGGGTGTTATCTTCCATGAATTGATGCTATGGGACCACCACACCGATTACTTACGAAATAAACTTAGTAAAGCGTTAGGTATGTTGCGCAGATGCCAGAGGCTACTACCAATACCACAGAAACTTATGGTTTATAACGCACTATTTGCTTCTCACCTGCGCTATTGTAACCTGGTCTGGTCAAATAGTGCTAAGAAATCATTAGGTAATTTAGTTTCAGTTCAAAAGAATGCCTTACGTGCTATTTCAGACTTACCTTACAATAGACATACGCGAGACATATTCCGGAAGTTCAAGATTTTACGTATAGACCGCCTTTATGAGTATCAACTTATGTGTTCTTTTAAACGTGACATGGTTAAGGGTACTAATCATATCATAAACATCGCGAACTTGCAGCGGAATCCTTCTTTTCGCCTAAATCGATATACGGAACACTGGGAAGTCCCGCGCCCTCGGACTAACTATGGCCTTCAAGCACTCTCCTACTGTCTTCCCTCTACACTTAACAAATATAGTCTAAATGATGTAAACATACGCCATATATCCAAGAGCACATTACTGCAAAAATTTCTGTGAATAATTAACTTTTTGGTTTGTCGGTTGAAAAGTATTTCTTTGCTATTTCTAGGTTGTCATTTCTGGTTTTCATGCATACATGTATGCGTATATGCATGTGTGTATGTATATTTATATATATATATATATTTATATATATATATATATATATATATATATATATATATATATATATATATATATATATATGTGTGTGTGTGTGTGTGTGTGTGTGTGTGTGTGTGTGTGTGTGTGTGTGTGTGTGTGTGTGTGTGTGTGTGTGTTTGTGTGTGTGTATATATATGCTTCTGTGAATATGTATATATTGACCTTGCCACAAGAATGTACTACGAATATCTTGCCATGTTGCTGCCTGTTGTTCATGGGGAGGTGGGACTAGTCAAGCTGTCGTTATGCAGCTTTTATCCTGCCATCCCTACCGCTTTGTATATATCAGTGTACTTACGTAGTAAAATAAACTTCTTCTTCTCTTCTCACATTAACGCCTTGCTCCATACCTCCCTTAAAATTCTACGGCGCGACATTGGGACAACCGCGAACATCGACAAGAGCGCCTCCATGGACTTGACGCTGGATTACAATTCCGGCTTCCACTTCGGTTGCGGAGAAGCCAGGAAACACTCATTCACCGATTGCGGCTGGGTGTGGCATACACACACCGATACCTTCACAAGATTGGACAAGCACGGGACCGTGAATGTAGTGTACGTCACACTCTCGAGACAATAGCTCACGTACTTTGCGTGTGTCCTCAATATGCGGCCGAACGAAGAACACTCAAATCTACAGTTGACAGCTTGGACTCCCACCCCTTTTCCGAAGAAAAGCTTTTGGGCGCGTAAAGGAGTGTTCACGGTGCCCAACGTGCCATAACATCACTCTTGAACTTTTTAAGTAAGACTGGTTTAGACGATCGCCTCTAGAAGCTATGAGACGTGCAGTCAGTGCGAAATGTGTTTGCGCAATACCTTTTTGTGACAAGATTACTTTTTGTATGGGCGAGATTACTCTTACGTGTATTGCGTCTACAGTGCGCATCCACATATTGGACAACGTCTCATTGTACCATAACAAAATCAACCGCCACCTACCTTTCCCTGTATTTCCCACTTCCCCTTTCCCCAGTGAGGAGTAGCAGGCTAGAGACACGCTCTCCAGGCCGACCTCTCCTCCTTTCCCTTCATTAAAATCTGCTCCTCCTCCTACCGTGTTTTGGAAGCCATAGAGGAATAGAGTCGCCCAACACAGTTGCGTGGCTGCCGAGAATTCTGAAGAATACAACGAGCGTCTCGTACATCGCAGGATGGTCAAAGCCACCCCTTTAGGCATCATCGTAATTGAGCGTGAAACGCAATGCGCTTAAGAAACGAATTAGGTCAATAATAAACATGAAAAAGAGATAGAATAGATGTATCTAAGGAACAACAAATCATTTCAACAACCCTGTACGTCGGCCTGTACGTCGTCCGACAGATGCTTGACACTTTCCATATTACTGCCCTTTGCCGCTAGACGAGCGCCTACTACTTTGACTAGTGAATGGAAGGTACTTTGCCATCGCGAAATGTTGCTGCAGTAGAATTCAAGTGTCCGCTACTCGATGAAATCTGAAACTCTTTCTTTTTAGGACTTTTGTTCTTGTTGCTGTCGTCATCGTTGTCATCGTTGTTGCAATCTTGACGAAGCCTCTTTTTTTTTCCGAGAACACAAGCGACTTAAAACTGTCGAGAAAGCAATTACTCTTGCCAAGGGGAAAGCGTCATAGCGCAGGTTCATAAGAGTGTGTGAATTCACAGAGATTCAAATGTTTTTTCAGTGCGCCGTGAGGACAATGTCTCCCTATCGGCTCTGTCTGCTTGTGCTAAAGTACTTTCCAAGTACGTTTACCTCTTGTCACTGTGTGATCGTGAAGTGCCAAGCTCGCGTTTCTGTTCTTTATAAGAGTATACTTTTTATTTTATTTTTGTGTAAATGAAGCGGTCTGCAACTAAACCCTGTACCGTCATGAAATCGTTGCGTATGTACTATCCTATTATGCTGTTTATTTTATGCACGACTAAGAAATAACGCTGTTACATAAACATGGTTCCCGTGAGCAGACATCAGTTGGGGTGGCACTCGTGGCTTTTTGTTTTTGTTATCTTTCTTTTTATGGTCTTCTTGCGAAGAGACTCGATGTGCAATTTGCCCGAGTGCTTTTTTAACGAGTCGCTACGGGGCTTCGGCAATGTTGGAGAGCTTCACCGCATAGATGTAGTCCCTCGACCCACCACACAATTTATTGGCTTTTTATTTCCATACTTTCATACTTCCATACTTTTCCATACTTTTCATAGCTACCAGACTTATTTACGTATTTACGTCAATAGCCGGAACTCTCGGGAAATTATAGTTGTTTGATAGCTGATGCGCCTCCACTACCGTGTTTTTTTTTTGTTTTTTTTTTTTGCACTGAGGTTCACGGTAACAGGCTTCCCTGTAATGGCACAGTTCGCAAAGAAAGTGCACTTGTCTTCTATATGGGACGAATCAGCACTGCACCCAGAGTTGATCTACGGGAAAAAATCGATTCTCGTTTAACACGACCTTGTATAATAAGGGATATCTGTTTTTCTTTGTTTGTACCTATGATTCGATAGTTTCTTTGCATTGTTTGCGTTGTTTACATAGTTATTTATTTAACAAAGCACGTGCTGTACGTATGTACATGTTATATGCATATGTGTGTATCTGTAGTATGCGTGCAAGCTGCCTTGACGTGGTACTGACTGACAAAAATAGAGTGTCTCGATCGGTTCCTCTTCTTGTTGATTGTATTTTGTACGGCAAAATCAAATGACCATAAAACAACACTACATTTCACACAAAAGCTTCAGGTTATAGCCTCAGCTCATAGCTTCAATTAGTGCTTTTTCTCTTTCTTTATTGCGTCATCTGTTAAGATCACTGCTGTAAAGGTATGTAACACGTAGAATGCGTAGGTAATGTCATTATTTATATGTTACAAGCATAAGAGTATAAACGTTGCGCATAAAAACGTACGTAGGTAGAATTCGGTTCAACGGTACCTAAATAGATCGGATGCATATGTTCCGATTTGCAAGAGTTCCATTTAATGCGAAATAAATGCCGATGTGCAGGACCGCATGCAATACACCGCGTTAGTAGCGTTAGGAATGTTGAGCATGAGGACGTGTATGTATCATCTACTTAGACCTATGGTTCTAGCACGGTCGGAGACTTGTGGATTAACCAGGCTTCGCTAGTTTTGCTTATCAGGAGGCACCGGCGACTTATGAAAGCTGAAAAATCGCTGTTGTTGCTTGACTCGTTGGCTGAATTAGGACGAGGTCATGTTGGTGTAGTCCACCTTATCTAACGAACTCGGTAAGGCGTCTGAAATTACTGTCATTATTTTTTCGACAGGTTATGGGGCGAGTGGCAGTGCCGACAGGTTGGCCGTATGCACATACGCTATGTAATAAATATTTAACAATTTTTGCGTGATTAAGTCTTGGCCACCACAACTTATGGATGGCTTTTGGTGTAGAAGACAAGTGACGTAAAAAGAAAATCTGCTTGTTTCAGAAAAAAAGTACCCAAAAATAGTACCTCAGGGCTGGCCTCTTGGTTCCCTTGACACTTGCAAAAAATTATTACATTCTCCAAATAAAGAAACACTCAATTTAATGACCGTTTGTCCGTTTACCGAGATCTATTCCTTAGGAGCACATGTGTACGAAATTGCCTTTTCTTAGGCAGGAAGTGGTCGGTCTCGCATTCGGATGCTACGAACTCATTTCTGTTATGCAAATATATATATATATATATATATATATATATATATATATATATATATATATATATATATATATATATATATATATATATCAAAGGGCAAGCCAGGACATTACCTGACTGTGCGATTTATTCGCTACTGGGACGAAGGTACAGTTTACCACAAAAGTTTACGGACTACGGGATTTAATACAACGACGAATTTTTGCCACGTTTTAACCGGAACCTGTGAAACAGTACAACATTGTGTCCTTCACCTATGGTAGCACCGGCGTGGAATGCGGATTTTAGGCGGCGTGGCCAGGCTGTAGAACTATTCGGCTTCTCAAATCGGGCGCTCTTTAAACTTTTGAAGCCAAATGTACTTGCAGTGGTGCATACGATTACATTTGATGTCTAAAAAGAGGCTCTGCGAGTTCGTACTTTCTCCCGTTGTAGTGAATATAGACGGATAGAAAAATTATTTTCCGAAAGTGCGCATGCGTGAGAAAGAGTAATTTGTGTTTGAGGCCGTCATAGCGCGGCTTATCCTTGCGACAGCTTACCATAGGATCGATTATATCATTTCAGGGTCCGCGACAAAGGTACCTGTTGCAGGAAGTTTAAAGGGAAGTTGAAGAGTGTGTCGAATTCAATAAGACGCTCATATACGGATGCGGGAACCTTATAAACCAAGTAGGTAAAATTTGGGGGTTTTTTTTCAATTAGGAGCGACGTAATCGTCGGTTAAAATTGCGCTGTAGCTCCGCCCCCCGTCGAATGCCGCGTGCTGCTGCTGACGCTGACGATGCGAGCGGAGACCGGACACCGCGGTGTTGTGACGTCAACTCTAGTGTTTTCTTCCTTCGCAGCCGGCGCGACCGTGCCTGACCGTGCTTGTTTCTGCGTGCGTGCCATCGTAATCTGCTTCGATCGACCCTGCATTCCTGCACGCCTTTAAGACTTCGGTTACGAGTAGTGTGCGGATGGCGCACAGATGAAGATCACTACACGTACTGCATGAACCGGGAAGCTTTTCACGCGTTTAAACCGTCTTTGTAGATTGCCGACAGCTTTGGACAGCGCACAAATGCCGATGATCGCATCCCTGCTTACGTTCCACGAGGAGGCATGCAGGAACACAACACTACAGTTGTTTGACCGGAAACGAGCTCACTAGATCGGCGAAAGATCGGCGAAAGATCGGCGAAAGATCGGCGAGATCACTAGATCGCTTTGCAAAAAACATACTCACCAAAGAGCATTTCCAACACGAGGAGATCCCAAGACTTCGCTTTCGTTCGCGTCGAAAGCACTGCTCTTACCAGCATCGTTTGCTTCTTCGAGAGGCCGGCTCTTCGCAATCGGCTCGTACATGTAGGGAGTAACGCCGAACTCCTCAGAAAAACGCAGTCTGTCTAAATTTTCCATTACCTCTTAATTTTCCATTACAGCACCAAACTACCTGGCACCGCGCTTCATGTGTAGCGGCAGCGGTCGGTCACTAGAGTTGACGTCACGAGGCGCCCGACCAATCACAGTCGGAAACGAGACGCGCGAGCTGGGCGTGTCCGCTGCTGCACTTTTCGTCGAAATAATATATATTTGCACTTTCTTTCGCTCAATTTCGATACGATATTCGAATTCGGAGGGTTGAAAACCATTATGTACGCATGTTCACTCATTCTTTTCTAGAAAACCTTTCAGCTTCCCTTTAATAGTATTTGTCTTGTAGGTGGTGTCCCTTGCGTGGTTCCACACTTCTTTGTAAGGCAGCGCCGTACTTTGCATTGACAAGATTTTCTCAGCTGCAAATACTCTCTAGGCAAAATTGTTCTTCTTCGGGGAGCTGAGAAGAATTATATCGTCTAGCAAGATTACCGAGTCTGGCTGAGTAAAACACTTGCCGGAACTCGTAAATATCGCTCTGCCGCAGGAACCTTCTTTATGCCGTGAAACGCGCTTTACAGGTGTACAATCTGCCATGTGACCTCTTCTACTGAGCACTGCGGTGTCAAAATCTAACTGGCGGAGCCCGCATTCTCTTCTGCTTTATTCAAGCCATACCTTATTCTTCAATACAGCGTCACAACCGGCTAACCAGGTAGCCCATATACTACATCTCTCGGGGTTTCATTGCAGTATACGACAAGCCACAGGCGTCTCTGTTGAACATCGTACTTCTTCGGAGGCATGCGCAACAGGTATTCTAGAAACGTTTTTCCAATCAAAGGGTGTGACCCCCGATAAAGCCATAGAATTTACAGCAAATTTTGTTCCCAGGATGATGTGCGGATCAGTACGTGGGATATCTTTCTTTTTTTTTTTTAGAGTGGAGCTGTTAGAATCTGGGTGAGAACCTGGGATAGAACCATGGGTGAGAAGCAGCGAGAGAGGAACGCTGATCGGATGCGTGCCCTCTTCTGTGACGCGCGAGGCAGGGGGGTCAGGCGAGGGAGGAGGGACGTTCTTCTCCGGCGGCTGCTAGGGTGCCTCGATGTCCACCTCGCCCACCGCTCCATACAGGGTGGAGACGACCGCGGCGTCTCATACGACGTTGTCCACGCTAATCGCGGACGCGTTAGATGACAGACGCCGTATGGACGCGTTGCCGGCGCTCGTGTGCCTTGCATGCGGTTTGGCACTACTTTACTAGCCTTCCCCCAGCCCCACTAGTATCTGGTATCTGCGACAGCAGATCCGCGCATTTTTTATCGCCGCTTCATTTTTTTTTTTTCATCTCCTTCCATTTTCCTCTCGCTTTTGCTTGATTCGTCAACGATAGCTGAGTTGTTTTCTACTAGTTTGCGAGGGAATTCTTGACAGAAGCAGTACTATAGCACGCTATGAATGTCCATGATCCCCTACTATCTGATATGCTGTCAAAGAGAATTTGGGTAACCTTTAACGGGAAGTAGAAGCATATTGCTGCATCTCTCTTTAAACATTAAAAAATAAATAAACGTTGATAAAACAGCGACAAGTCATAAAGAAAAGCTGAACGCCAGCAGTTGAGGATTGAAAGTGCAGCTCCACTCAGAACCTAAGTTACTGTGGATGAGTGACGTCTCGTGCCTGGACCCTAATCCGCGTATCAATGGAGCGCGAAAGTGGACCTGACGTCTCCAACTAGAGCGCACGCCGCACTTCGCCTTGGGAACTGCGTTTCAGAACAATCTCGATAGGGGGCGCCGCAATGTTTACCCACACGTCGTCTCTCCAGCCAAAGCTCATCGGGTGTACCTGATCTTTTTATTTCGCCTTGTCTTTTCTACTCTTCATTCCGAGAAACTGCCTTGAGTCAAGAGAAAGGTTCACGGTAGTTTGTAGATACCGAGTCCAACAAAGCCCGCGACAGCGCGGCGAGTCTAGTTCGATGTAAGCTTTTAAATTCCTAACTTTTCCCCGAATTTTCTCACCTTTCTCAAGGTCGTCGTGAGTGTACTCAAGCGTAATTTTTTTTTTCTACGCCTGGTCTTTGTTCACGTTTCGTAGCTTCTGTTGCAACCATACCTTTGCTGGACGTCTAACTTCAACCAAGAGATTTTTTCTGCACTTCGTAAGCATGGGATGGCAGTTACTGTAGTGGGGGCAAATAATAGTTATTATTCATAATTGATTGAAGAGAGAATTCTTTAAGAGCAATGATGGTTAAGTCGCAACTGAGATTTTATGGTGACTCTTGCACTCTTCATTAGATGTTTATTATTACCACGTGCTTTCCCGACAAGAATAAAGAGGCCTTTCACAGGTTGTCAGTTAACCTCAAACTTTCAAAAGTAGAAATCAAACAACTGTTTTCTTTGGTATAATGTGTGATGATATCCAATGAAAATACATGCCTATCGGCTGCAGACCTCTAACCGGTGGATTACTGGAGGATCAAACGCGCCCTAACATAACGACCAGCCTAGTTTACGTATTTATCGCATGTCATAGTGCCTATGAGACCAACAGGGCCGCGGCATCGGCTGGTACCATGCGGTACTTTCATGGAAGGCGATAGAAGTTCATTGACTCCTCGAAAATCGTCATCGACGACTCCTGAAGACATTTCGGTGACGTTGGCTTGGCGGCAACGCGTGGGTGTTGTTCGTTACGGAGTACTCGGTAAATATTATCGTGGCGATGGACGCGCACATAAGTGCGAACACGTAGGCGCGTGCCCTGCACGAGCATGAACTCATCGACACCCAAGATCGGTGGTCCGCCCACCTGGCATTCACAAAATTCCGATGTTAGATTTAACACATGCGTAAGTAGCAGACTACAAATCTGGAAACACAAAGACTACGCAAGAATCGTAACTAAGGCATAGGCTAGATTTTACAAGAAAACTTTCTTCAAGCCAACTTGGGCACATTGTCCATGTGTCACTGGGTACGGTATGCTGGTCCATGAGCCGGGGAACCACCTAAGTTTTCCCCGGTGATGGGCGAAACCGAACTTGCCAAACGAGTATTGAAGCCATCTCGTAGGCATCGCATTTCGTAGTACCTAGGAAAGTAGGCATCATTTACATATTCGTTATCTATTGATTTGTTGTCATGTATATTGTGAGTATTGTATTTTTTTTTTGTACGTATGTTCTGTATTTCGTTGTACTTGTCTGACTGGGTATTACTTATTCCACGTGGGAGCGGCCCGCTTCGGGCTGGAAATCTAGCGCGACCTGAAGGACATGAATAAAGTTTTTCATACCATACCATACTCGTAGCAGCCTAATAAGGACTTATAGTTTGCGCACTTGTTGCGACTTCCTTTGTTGTCATCTCGATCGTGAGTCGTTTGTGCATTTTTGTATGTATCTTTCCACCCTTATATTGGTCTCGAGTTGGACAGACACTATCAACAAATAAAAATTTGTATCAACCCACGTGCCCCGCGCTGACTTGGTGACGACGCCACTAGAGAGCGCAGCGTGTCCATCGGGAAGCGCGGGAGAGAAGGAGCCCGCCTGCATAAGCGCTTCATGCCCATCACGTTTCGGCGCAATAGCAATAAATACATTGTGAGTCTCTACGTGGCTTCAGTGCTAATTGCAGTGACGTCCACATTCATTGGCAGATGCATTCGTTCAGATTTTAATTTCTCAGAAGTTTTCAAGCAACTTCCAGGTTTCGCTTCTTTCGTCTTCCGCAAATTCTGCACGATTCCTCTTGCGCTTCCCTTCTTTACGTTTTCTATTGCCTGTAATTTATACATTTATATTCTATTCTATACCCATCACCCCCGCTTTTTGACCGATATCGCGTTGTGAGTATGTGCCATAGCCTGGGAAACAGTCATTCTAGCAAAAGGACTGGTGCACTAGACTTGAAATAGGGACGTTCGTTTACTGCCAATGCGGAGGTGAAGAGGCCAAGCTTGCCCTGCACGCGTCCGTATCCTTGTGGCGCTATCTAACGTCAATTCCGGTGTGTTCTGTCTGCTTCGGCTGGTTTTCTACATCCTTAAACGCTGGGTCCAGGGGAATCCGATTCTCGGAGGACGCGCAGTTTTTGCGCGGGGCGATCCACCATTGAACCAATGCACAAGAAGGATTGAGCATACATACACCACTGGCTAGCTTGGAGATATCACACAGAGTAGACAGGTAATTAATGGTGCTGGCATTTGCCACACGTAAGACTGCGGGACTTCTTACACACTCTGGCAACGTAGTAACGCGTTCCACAGCGTAAACAGCAGTTAGCCTTCTACAGCTTTGCCCTCTTTTCGACTGCGACAGGTTGTCATTGTAGACTCCAATGTTGCGCCTCTTACTGTTGCACAGAGGCCAAACTGGGCTCAACAGGTAAGGTCGATCATGTTAGTACTGAACCCGAAGAGGTGTGTCGTGCGCCGCACACGTGGTTTTCTTGCATGAGGCTCATGTCTTCAACGTCCGATGATCAACGACGGCGCTGTGAGCCGGCACTTCTCCCTGATTACCACCTGCACTGCGCAAAAACTTAATCAGCTCCTTCGCCAGCCGCATTTTCTCGTCGGCAATTTCTGCGCTGCTGAATGCACACTCAGCTTCCTCAGCCTTATGTTGGCACGTAATGGCCAAGTCTTCGGGTGAGCATCACATCGAAACGTGGTTAAGTAGCATGGTGTTCCGTTTCGGGGACACTCCTGAACCTTCCAAAGCACTGACACGAAATTACGCTGTCGTGAAGTAGGCCAAGGTTCGGAATATCTTATGAGCTCTTCACGCGTATCAGCGCTAACACATAATCCATGGTGCCATTAACAAAAAGACCTCGGCGGACGAAATCATCAGTGCGCGTCTTGATTGCGATTTAGTAGTTTTGCTCTGCCTGCCGGATACCCTCGATAGTCCTTTTAGCGCTACAGGTTAAGTACGTAAGCAAGTTTTCAATGCATGGCTGCACGGCGTTCTTGTGTATCCCAGAAGGACTGCCACCAACTCAGATTACCGTCGAATATTGGTATACAGAGCTATGATTCGGTTCCTCCCCCTGGCCCGGAGCGTCTGCGGAACCTTGAAGGATGACGTTACTAGGCGCGCCTCCAGCTGCTTGAGCATGCGTGATGGCGGCCTGTTGATGCTCTTCCATCCAGAACAGGGCTTGCGCTAAGGCGTACAGGATCTTTTCGTTTTAGTCATGCACCGTTACAGCTTCCTGGTCGAACCCGCCATGGTTGCTTACTGGCTATGGGGTTGGGCTGCTAGGCACAAGGTCGCGTGATCAAATCCCGACTACGGCGACCGCACTTCGATGGGGCGAAATGCGAAAACACATGTTCGCTTTGATTTAGGCGCACGTTAAGAACCCCACGTGGTGCAAGTTATTCCGGCGTCCCTCACTACGACGTGCCTCATGATCAGGTCGCGGCTACGGCACGTAAAGCCCCGTAATTTTACTTTCTGGTCGAGGGTCTTTCCATCCGTGGCCACAAGAATGATACCGTGCAAACTGGACAGTTGAGCTCCTCTCGCCGTGAGGTAGTCGAAGTGACCAGGGGAGCGTTGAGATCCGGTTATTGCAGTAGGTCCGTCATTAGCAGTGGGGTTTGATATGTCGCACTAGGCTTAAAAACACTGACATCAATCAGACATAACGCCGCAAGCACCGCAGCTTTATTGCAGCCTGCGTCGGTGTGTGTTCCGCTGCTCACGTGTCATGATGACCATGGCAGTGCCGATGAAGGCACGATGAAGATGACGATGAAGTTGGCGATACATCACTGGCACGATGAAGATGACGATGAAGTTGGCGATACATCACTTCTCCCCCTCTTACAGGTCCAAGCGTTCAGGAGGCCATCGCTGTCGGGTCGATCTTCGTAACACTGGCGGGCTATCCGTCTGGGCCACTTCCGGACTATGTCGCGACGTGATTGGAGTGCTATCTGCAGGGTTTACGGCTACCCTCTGTGTCGAGAAAGAATCTGAGACAGTTCGACGTCTCACCTGGTCCAAGTGTCGCCGCTGAATTCCTTTCCCGGAATCAACAGTGACCATTCTGGACCCCAGTTGATGTCGCACTACTCCTGGTATCCACCTGCGACGACTTGTTCGGAAATCGCGCATCCAGACTGGGTCACCTGCCTGAACTGGAGACCCTCCAACTCGTGGTTGGATTTCTGGTGACCTTTCATCGGGAGCGATACAGTCCAGCTTTGTTCTTATTTGGTACCCCAATAAGAGTTCCGCCGGCGACTTCCCATCCTTGCCGGGCGTTCGGCGATATCGACATAAAACCCGCGCTATGCGTATTCTGAGGTCTATTCCGGGGTTCTTCTTTAGTCCTTCCTTGAACATACGCACAGCTCGTTCGGCTAACCCATTCGACTGTGGATGATAAGGGGCTGTTGGGAGTTGTTGCACATTGTTCCGTGCCAGAAACTCACGAAAAACTTTGCCCACAAATTGTGGTCCGTTATCAGAAACGAAGGTTTTTGGAAGGCCGAACCGTGCAAATATTGATCTTAGCGCGTTGGCCGTGGTTTGCGAATGTGGCAGTTTTCATTGGAATGGCTTCCATCCATTTCGTTTACGAGTCGACGACGACTAAGACCATTTGTCCGTCCAACGGGCCTGCGAAATCTGCGTGCAGCCGGCTCCACCTTTCCCCGGTGGCTGGCCAGGCCAAAGGTATCTGTGCTGGTGGCATCGCTGAAGCCTGCGCACATGTGGAACATGAGTTCACCAGTCGCTCTATGTCGGAATCCAGTCCCGGATACCAAAACAACGTTCTCGCTGTGGTT
This sequence comes from Dermacentor variabilis, assembly GCF_050947875.1. Classification (NCBI taxonomy): domain Eukaryota; kingdom Metazoa; phylum Arthropoda; class Arachnida; order Ixodida; family Ixodidae; genus Dermacentor; species Dermacentor variabilis. The sequence goes on along the minus strand of NC_134576.1, from coordinate 48,273,458 downwards.
TTCATGGCTGTCATGCCGGGGTGTGTCTCGTGCAAAAGACGCAACACACGCCTTGCCGCTGCCAGGGGTAGAACAATGCGATGTCCCCAGTACACCAAATTATGGCTGACTGTAAGCTCTGTTCTTCTGTTGAAGTACGGCCGGAGATGCTCATGGCCCTGCGGAAGATATGACGGCCATCCCTGGGAAATCCATTTTTTAACCTGCAGAAGGCTGGTGTCTCGATTAGTCAGATGTTCAACCTCGCGGGCGCAAAGCGCTGTTTCCTCAAGAGAGTGGGCATGCAAAACGTACTCGTCGGCAGCAAAGTCCCGCGGCTCCTCCATTACTGGCAAGTGCAACCGACTGAGGGCATCAGCATTGGAATGGTCACTGCCCTTCCGGTACTGCAATGTGTAGTTGTAGTTGCCAAGAAACAAGGCCCAACGCTGTATTCTTGCGGCCGCCATCGGTGGTATGGCTTTACCTGGATTGAATAAACCAGTAAGAGGCTTATGGTCTGTTACTAAGACGAACTGATGTCCGTACAGGTAGTCTTTAAACCGGGCGACGCCGAATACCAGTGCCAAAGCTTCTTTTTCTAACTGCGAGTAATTGCGCTCGCTCTTGGTAAGTGTCCTGGACCGGAATTCGATGGGGTAGTCAACACCATTCACGCGGTGCGACAAAACGGCCCCAATGCCTACTGGTGATTCATCGCACTCCAGCCGCAGTGGCTTATCCGGGTCGAAGTGAGCCAGAAACTTGGAAGCCACAATTGCCTGCTTAACTTGCTGAAATGCTTTCTCCTGTTCCTGGCTCCATTGCCACTTGACTCCTTTGGATAAGAGAGCATGTAGCGGAGCTAGCATGGTGGCCAGATTGGGCAGGAACTTGCCATAGTAATATATGAGACCGAGAAAAGCTTTCAGCTCACTCACCGAGGTGGGCTTTGGGGCTTCAACAACGGCTTTGATATTGTCGTCCTTCGGTCGCAGACCCTTCGCGTCGATACGATGACCGAGAAATGTGACTTCGTCTTGCCGAAACTTGCACTTTCCCTTGTTCAGTCGGAGACCATACTCCCGCAGCCGCTGCAGCACGGTTTTGAGCCTAGATGAATCATGTTTTTTCTCGGCGATGATAATGTCATCCAGGTACACCGGCACTCCAGGAATATCCCCCAGCAGTCCGTCCATTCGCCTTTGGAATATGGCTGGAGCAGAACTTACGCCAAACGGTAATCTGTTAAAACAAAAAAGACCCTTCTGGGTGTTGAGGACTGTTATCTTCTTTGCTTCCTCATCCAATGGCAACTGGTTGTAGGCTTGACGCAAATCCAAGGTCGTGAATACTTCGCCACCGTTTAACCTAGCAAAAATATCGTCCACTCGAGGCAACGGGTATTGTTCTACCACAGTGGCCGCATTCACAGTCATACGGAAGTCTCCACACAGTCGGAGGGACCCATCGCCCTTCAAAACGGGTACCACAGGGGTTGCCCATTCAGCGGTTTTTACCGGCGTCAAAACGCCTTCCGCGACCAGCTGATCCAACGATTCAGACATCTTATCTCTGAGAGCGTAGGGTACAGTACGGGCCTTAAAGAACCGTGGACATGCGTTTTCTTTCAATTGAAATGTGACCGGTGGTCCTTTGCACAGGCCGAGTCCCGGAGCAAACACGTCGGCATATTCGTCAAGCAGCTGTTGCAGACCTGTGCTGACAGCCTGTATTCCAGCCGATTGCAGATTCGCTACCACATTCGACAACATTGCCACTCCAACTTCATTAAATGCCTTGATAGTGTCTCTGCCGCACAAAGATGGTCCGGAGCTGTCGACCACTATGACAGTACCAGGAATATCTTTCCCGTCGCACGTAGCGGTCATGCTAATCTGGCCGACAACTGGAAGTTCTCTCAAAAGACAAGAGAGCTTGAGCTGTGAACTCTCCAACGGAGGCCAGAGCTGCTTGTACTTGCGGAACACCGTTACGGGAATGACGCTTACAGGTGACCCCGTGTCCACCAACATAGTGAGCGGAACGTTATTCCAACTGATGTCCTTGTAAATAGGCCTAACCTTGCGGATACTGGCTGCGTGATGGAGAACCGCTGTAATCGTGTGCAAGGCGTCGTTGTCGTCCGAGCTTGTGTCCTCTCCGGCTGCCATGGCGTACGAACCCTGGCGCCGTTGTCTTGCTGGATAAGATCCCTGCCGACGGTCACTATTTGTGCTAGACAGGCACATCCGACGTAGATGTCCTCGTTTTCCACACCGGTGGCACACCGCGCGAAGGTGTTTGCACTCATCCTCAGCATGCGATTCTCCACACCTTCCACACACGTCGCGTTGTTTCGGCTTGGGAAGTCGCTTCGAGGAATGGCTCTTTTGTCGGGCAAAATGTACTTCTGAGTGCGCCGAGTTCATGCTTCTGGCATTTTCAACAGCTCTCTGTGCCGAGACAGCAAAGTCTTCAGCCTCTTCTAAGGTGAGCTTCCGTCGCGTCAGTAAATGGCGCCGAACGTCTTCATCCAGCACTCCGCAAACGATTCGATCCCTCAACATGCGCTCCAATGACGTGCCGAAGTTACACTTCTCAGCTAGGCGTCGAATGTCCGCAATGAAGTCCTGAGCAGCTTCCCCGTCTTGTTGCGAACGCATGAAGAAAGCATAACTTGCAGCGATCTCGTTGACCTCCGGAGCATAGTGATCTTCCAGATACCCGACGACTTCCTCATAGCTCAGTTCATTCACCTTTTTTGGTTGACACCAGCCCTGCACCACACGCACTGCACTGTCCGTGAGCGAAGCGATGAGCAGCGCTCGCTTCTTCGTTGGGTCCACGATGCTATGACCCTCAAAGTACGCCTCCAAGTGAACGCGATACGTAGGCCACGTACCTTCTGCATCGGCAAATTCCGGTGGCCGTCCAGCACTCATGCTGACGCGGGTCTTCTCACCTAGCGACGCTAAGCCTCGTCGCCACTGATATGTCGCACTAGGCTTAAAAACACTGACATCAATCAGACATAACGCCGCAAGCACCGCAGCTTTATTGCAGCCTGCGTCGGTGTGTGTTCCGCTGCTCACGTGTCATGATGACCATGGCAGTGCCGATGAAGGCACGATGAAGATGACGATGAAGTTGGCGATACATCACTGGCACGATGAAGATGACGATGAAGTTGGCGATACATCAGGGTTCACGTGATAGCACCTCCGACTGAGCCACTCTTCCGCAGCTGGTCCGAGTTCGCCATACCCCCAACGTGAAGGGAGGTCTCTGGAGGGGCCGTCCCAGGCTTTGCGACGCCAACAAATGTAACGAAAAATACTGGTGCTCCCGACATGAAATTGAGACGTCCATTAATCGCCAACATAGAGGCGAATAAAGAGCCCAAGCCCCACATGCTTGCGCGCCCTCGTCCCCCGATCCCAGCCTCAGCTTTCTCTTTCTCTAAAGACGCCGGCAGGCTCCTTGTTGCTCCGTTCCAGCTGTTCTTCTATAGCCATCATCACCAGCTCGTGGGCACGAGCCAGCTCCTGTCCTCGAGACAGAAGAAGACGATAGTAGAGGCTGGCGGTTCGATACGCTGTGCAAGCAGCCTCCTTAATCATGACGAAGGGCAAGGACAAGTCGAAGAGCAAGAAGTCCAGTAATGACGAGAGCACGCCTTCGAGCGCGACAGAGAGTAAGGCTACCAGCAAGGCTTCCAACAAGGGCGCCAGCAAAGCCGAGAGCACGGTCTCCAACTCACCAGAGAGCAAGACTACCAGCAAGGCAAATAGCAAGGTTTCCAGCAAGGTTTCCAGCAAGGTTTCCAGCAAGGCGCCCAGCAAGGCGCCCAGCAAGGCGCCCAGCAAGGTATCTGGCAAAGTTACCAGTAAAGCGCCTAGCAAGGCACCCAGCAAGGTTGCCGACAAGGCGCCGAGCAAGGCGCCCAGCAAGGCGCCCAGCAAGGCGCCTAGCAAGGCACCCAGCAAGGCGCCCAGCAAGGCGCCTAGCAAGGCGCCTAGCAAGGTATCCGGCAAGGCTGCCAATAAATCGCCCAGCAAGGCTCCGAGCAAGGCCCCTAGCAAGGCCTCCGCTAAGGCTCTGAGGAAAGCTCCGAGCAAGGCCTCCGCTAAGGCTCCGAGGAAGGCTCCGAGCAAGACATCCGCTAAGGCTCCGAGCAAGACTCCTAGCAAATCGACTAGCAAGGTGGGCAGCAAGACGCCCAGCAAGGCACCCAGCAAAGCTCAAAGCAAGATGCAACACAAGTTGAAGCAAAGGTGCGTGCTCGCTCTTTTTTCTTTTTTTTTTTTTGAGCATTAGAAATTAAGTAGTTTTGGTTTGTCTTTAAACGTACTACCGTTTGCTAAATACTCGCTGTCGGAGAGGTTCACGGCAGCAGCGACGCCGGTACTGACATCTTGTGACACGCGTTTGACCAGATACCACACAAAGCTAATACTGTAGTGACCTACAATTTTCTACATAACTACTGCATGCAAGCAGTTATTAGCGACGTGATCTTTATTATGAAATCCTTTTATGATTTATCATCAACGAAAACACGGACGCAGAACAAACGTTTCGAACTCATTGTAGTTGGGAAACGCATGGCAGCGGTTCACTACCTGTTTTGCTGCTTCCGTCCAAGGCTTCCGTAACCTGGCAACTCGTAAACGCGAAGTAGCTGCCGGACGCAATAAAATTTCCCATACATAGCTTGTCCATGAATGTAAATGGTCGTAGTGACGCAAGTAGCGGCATCTTTCAGCGCTTCGTTGAAGTTACAACGTAATTGAAATGTTAAATAAAATTTAGATAATGTATGCAATTTCAACGACTGTGTACCACCGGAACATTGCAACAGCGTTAAGCGTCACTGCAATACTAGGTTTCAATCGTTTCTCTTTAAAGAATGCGCCACAGGATCACGCCACTAACGCGGCTAATAATGCAAACCTTTCCTGTTAACGGGAATTCCGGGAAGGCTAATATGATTACGGACAGGCTAATTTTCTCCACTTTCGGTGACAAGATGGCGCGCATTGACCGTCACCATCGCCTTGAGTGTTGCCGCGCTGTTGGTTAGTTACGCAGTAAAGTCGGCCTTTGGAGACCCGCGTGAATGACAATCAATTGAAGCAGGTGAATGGAGAATCAAATTCTAGACAAACGCGAAACACAGAGGCGAAACAGCTAAAATTCTTGTGCTTGTTTGGCGGAGGCCGATCAGTCGTCTGATCTGCTTTTTTTCACTTTCAATTTACTGATTTTATCGCGGCGTTATGAAACGCGACTGGCACTCCACTTTTCACTCAAGGCTATAAGCACTTAAAGACAAACTTTCACTAAATTCCCTCTGGTCAAAGTTACTGTAGGGGAGTACTTTATACGTGGGAGCAATCTTGCAAATATGAAGGAGTGGCCGTTGTTTATATTCGCATTAATTAGCCCCTCAGCAGACGATGCTTGCGCGTGGTAGGCCGAGGGTCAAACGGAAATATCACGGATCACATGGCCTCAGAGATTTTCAGTGCACTGCAGCCGACCCCAACATCTCGAAGGTCACGCGCTGTAGCCCCACTATTTCTCATTATCCTAGGTCATGCGTCAATTCCGCTATGTGCTAGCGTGGCGTGCATATTTAATGCGGTTGCCTTAGGTGTCAAAGTGAAAAAAAAATGTGTGTTTTAAGTCTGGGAAGCCGGTCCCATGGTAGAGGTAGGGAAGGAATGGGAGAGCTTAGGAGGGCGCACGGACACAGACACACACGCGCACACGCGCACGCACAGGGTGTTCCAACTAACATTAGCCAGAGTTTAAAAATATGCCGATACACTCTTAAGACGTGAGTTGCTCACTTTTGTATGCAGTATGTCAAACTACTTTTTGTATTATTCTTAATTTCCCAATTAGCCAAGAATGATTGATGAACTTCTGAAGCAGCAAAGCTAGGCAAAAAAATTCTAATTAGAAAGTTGTAGAGCGCTTTGCAAAACATCCGATTAGAGAGTTTCTAATTTTCTATCCAGTAAGTATTTGTGTACCCGTATAAGTATAGTATCGCCCAGCTAAATGCTATATTTGTGCGCGGAACGTTTGAGAGCGAGGCAATTATGATGCGTAAGCGGGCCATGCCACGTGGTGTTTTTTTTATTTCGTGGGCATCTGCAGTAAGCTGGAAAACATTAATGCCTAATAGACAGAAAGAAACTGTTTAATCGGACGTTTTGCAAATCGCTCTGCAAGTTTCGAATTGGAATTTCTTCCGTAGCTTAGTTGCTTTAGAATTTGGTTAATTAATCTTGACTAATTATTTAACTACACAAAATACGAAATATAGCGTGAGAGACTACATACAAAAGCGAGCAACATGTATCCGCACGCCTCGTCTTAGAGTTGATCGGCACATTTTTAAACTCTAGCCAAAATTAGCTAAAGCACGCTGTATATGTGGAAGTCATGCTCGGGCATTTCTATCGTATTTGCAGCTGAATCACCACTGTTCTTTAAATTTTAATATAACAAGCGTCTATCTTTCTCTTTTTGTGTCGCATCTATGCGCGCTTCAAACGTGATGTTTTCCCTTGAGGTTGCTATATATCTACATTGACGAGAAATAATCGTTCGCATGGTCGAAAATTGCGTTGCCGTATGCAGCCCAGCAGGCGTAATTATGTAAAGAAATATGCCAAAAATAAAGTACAGACTTGCGGGACGCCCAGTTAGGCTGAGGCGATTATAGTTTGTACTCCTTCTCACCGTCCAGGAGCCTAATGAAAGGAGACATGGGTCGCAAGTCATCGGGCAGGCTGTCCAGGGCCCCCTCCAAGATGGCCTCAAGAGCGAGGTCAAGAGCGAGCTCGGTTGCGCCCTCCAGAGCAGGCAGTCACGAGAAGGGAGCCAAGCAGACGCTCAAGCAGTTCTTCGCCAGCTAGTCGTCGTACTCCAAGTCGTCCAGTTCCAAGTCAACAGGTTTGTACTTTGAAAGCGAAGGTATACTTGCCGTTACGCGATAATTGTCTTTGATATAACAGGACACTGAGGAAGAAACAGGAATTTAGTGTAGATAGAATTTCTTTTTTAAGGCATTACGTTGTTTAAGCTTGGTAAGGAATTGCAGAGAATGCTGCATTTTAGGAAATCCGGCTGTAAGTAATGTTCGACGTTAATGAACTCCTTTATATTCGCCCCCACGCATTCGGAGCGCCTGACGCCGCAAAAAACCTTGAAACAACGAAGTGCCCTCCAAAAATCCTTTCAGATTTACGCAAGTGCTCGTAAGGAAAGCATAGGTTTCACGTGATTTCTATTCGGACGCCAATGATCAGAATAATTTTGGCTTTTCCATGCGAATGAACTAGTGATGAAAATTGTCTATAAATTGACCGTCGATAGTATCTCTAGTTTCTCAAGAAGTAGTGTAAAAAAGCTATTAACAATATTAATATTGATAGAGCTGTCCATGGTATTACGATAGAAATTCGCTATGAAACTATCGGCGTGTGTTAAAAAAATAGTGAAAATTAGAATTCATAGTATTATCAATAGTATTGCTATCGATAACTGCCTGAACCCACTGCACGACTATCCGCCATGTGCCCATAACACAGCTAGAAACAGGCCGGGAAACCGCAGCGTCGTTAAAATGCAGCTTTCTATTGTGGCATGTCCCATGATCTTAGCTAGTTGACGGTACATTATCGACAGCAATACTGATAGCACGCCCTACAGTACTATCGATATTGTCACGTGGTCGTGACGTCAAAGAACACAGTAGCAATACTGTGAAAGGCAAAGCTAGCTTTTATTGGGCGAACCTGTGCCCACAAAACAGGCTACACTTAAAGCACAACGAGAGTGGCGAACACAGTCGGCGATCGTCGAAAATTCTGATCAGCGGGTCAAGCGCGTCCGCTTTTATACATCAGTCGTTGAACGTTCCAGAGTAAGCGCTGGGACCCGCGTGCCTTCCACAAAGTTCTACCTTATTCGCGTCGCGCACACATGCGATCAGATTACAGAAGGTTCGGTCACAGACAGCGGATGGAAGCATCGATAACATTCCAGAAGCTTCCGACACATGTAGGCGACGCGCCGTGGTAGCTCAGTCGCTATGGTGTTGGGCTACTGAGCACGAGGTCGCGGGATCGAATCACGGCCATGGTGGCCGCATTTCGACGGGGGCGAAATGCGAAAGCACCCGTGTGCTTAGATTTAGGTGCACGTTAAAGAACCCCAGGTGGTCAAAATTTCCGGAGTCCTCCACTACGGCGTGCCTCATAATCAGAAAGTGGTTTTGGCACGTAAAACCCCAATTATTATTATTATTACATGTAGGCGCGTCCTGCGCTGTACGATAACGTTTGTTAGGCGGTGAAACATGTCACCGGATAAAGACAAATAAGTACACGTGTCAATATCTATAGTGAGCTATACACTATTACACTCTAAAAACAGCTGCACCGTTTGGGTTGTATATTTCCCACGCAGCAATAATCGTCATCTGTCTTGCACGCGTTTCCTCACGAACGGCATGTGCGTTATCAGCATGACAGAGCATTCTCGAGAGGAATAGAATAGAAACTGTATTGCAATGGAAAATATTTGTTGAAGGGGTGGTCGGAGCCTCTCAGTCCAGGGCCCCACTGGCCTCTGCAGCCTGCCTGACCTGGCTAATTAAGGACTTTTGTCCTGCCAGGTCGGAGCGCACGAGCTGTGCCTTCCACTGCTCCACTGTTTTACTGGTATATGGCCTATGAGGGTGCTTAGTGCACTCCCAGGTTATATGTATTAGGCTAGGTATGCCACCGCACCAAGGACAGTTGGCCCTATAACGAGTGGTATACATAGCGTTTAGCAATTTTAAATGGGGGAATACCCCTGCCTGTATTTTACGCCAATCGGCGGCCTATTCCCCGCTAAGTTGTGGCTGTTTCTCAAGGGTCACGTGACTGCGGCTAGCCTCGGAATAATCCCCAAATCCTTCAACTACCATCACCGCCTACTCTGGTGCCCGGGCCACGCGGGGGTACAGGGGAACGGAAAGGCTAACGCGTTAGCTCGAGGGTTCACTAACCGAGTGACGGCGTCCTCTTCTAACCCCAACCACCCGCACTATCCCTCACAAAATTCCACCAATTTAAATGCCAAAGACATCCTTGCTCATCAGCGCGGAGTCCGCAGAAAATACTCGCCGCCTCACCCACAACTCAGCGGGGAAGAGGCCGCCGATTGGCGTAAAATACAGACCGGAAAGTATCGAGCGCAGGGTTTTCAAGAAAGGAAATTCGGGAAAGACAGATTATTATTGTTGTGGGGCAAATATATACCCCGAAAGAATCTAAACTTTATTTGAGTGTAGACTCTTAAGCGAAATTACACCCTTTTACCAAACAACAATAATCGTCATCTGTCTTGTCCACATTTCCTTTCTTTAATGCGGCGAGCCCGGTACTTCTCAGTAACGAATGGCATGCGCGTCATCAGCATAACATAGCGTTCCCGACAGGAAAGTAGCGGGCTCGGCGTTTTCAAAAAAAGAACCGCAAGCAAGGCAGATAATGATTACTGTTGTGTGGCAGAAATACACGCCAAAGGGTGTAACTTTGCCTATCCACTCTTAAACTGTAGCACCCTTTGGGGTGTATATTTGTCCCGCAACAATAATCATCTGCCTTGCTTGCGTATCCTTTCTTGAAAACTCGGCGCTCGCTACTTTCCTGTCGAGAATGCAGCGTCACACTGATAACTGCATGCTGTTCATGACTGGGAAGTACCGGGCTCACAGCGTTAAAGACAGGAAACGTGGGCAAGACAGATGACGATTATTGTGCTGGGACAAGATACGCCCCAAAGGGTGTAAACATTTCTAAGAGTGTATACAAAGTTAAACCCTTTAGGGTGTATTTCTGCCACATAACGATAGCCGTCATCTGCCTTGCTTGCGTTTCCTCTCTTGAAAACGCCGCGCCCGCTACTACTCTGTCGGGAATGCTATGTCATGCTGATAACGCGCATGCCGTTCGTTACTGGGAAGTACCGGGCTCGCCGCGTTAAAGAAAATGCGACAAAGGCAGATGACGATTATTGCTGTGTGGCAAAAGGGTGTAATTTTGCTTGACATTGTAGTACTAGCAATAGTTCTTTTCCTACAATGAATAGTTCGTAAATGGCACAACCATCGGTAGTTTCGCATCACTAGAAGGAAGCCAAGGCAGGTGGCGCTAGCTGAAGGCCGTAAAATGACACCGTTGCCGAAAGCGGCCAACGTGCGTTTCTCTTGTACGCAGAGAAGAAACCGCTGTCCCTTCAACGTTACGTAGATGCCTTGAAGGGACTCGGCCTTGAGGAAGCATGGACAGAGTATGTGGCGCGCACGCGTCAGTGGTTTCTGATACGACGAGAACGTAACAACATGTTTCGGTGGCGTGAGCGGTTGTCTTACGTCACGTCCGAAGCCGCCCTGCACGTGGTGCGAGTTTTTAAGAGCAAGCTTTAGCTTGGAGCCAACTTCGATGCCGCCTATTCGAATACACGTAATACACAGAAATTCTGTTAGGAGACAACCGCTCAGGTGATGTGAATAATAATTGTTCAAATTGACAGAGACCCTTTACTTTCTGGGGGCTCTTAGAAGTGTTTAATATGCGTCCTCGCCTTCTTTATTTTTACAGAAATTGACAAAATCGGCAAATTTTTTTCAAGAATACTAGAGCACGAATTTAACAAATGCTTAACTCTGCAGTAAAAGCAGCTCTAGCAGTTATTTAAAACGCGTCTGTTGGACAATCTAAAGCGTAGAAATTTGGTCCACAAATTTCAAGTTCAAATAACACTCTTCGATTTAATAAGGGTTTGGGAACGTCTTCCTCGCGGATTAGTTTTAAATTTCAGAGCGGTGTGTATTAATTTAATTTCATGCGCTTTAGATGTACAAATAAGGGCAATTTCCAGAACTCTAAGATCAGTTTTGTTGCCGAGTTATATTTCTAAACTTGATATTCTAGTTTCTTATTTCTTTTTCTATTTTTCGATTTTGTCATGTTCAAGAAATCTTTTTAAAAGCTGACAGCGAAAGTACAAGTGTGATTTCTACAGACACGCGGTTCTATGTTTTTCTGGTATATGCAAGCAATCTCATCAAAATCGAAACACTGCTAGCCGAGACAAATGATTTTCCTATTACCGAAAACTTAGATTAAAGCTCTGAAGCTAAAACGTCATCTTAACGAGCTGCAGGAAAGGGTAATCTTATGATTTCTTGCACATAAAAAGAATGTAACTCCATATCGAAATTACAGGGTGGAGAGCCATAAATTAAAAAAAAACGTGACATTTTTTTTTTTTTGCAATGGTAGCGTAGGTCCTAATGCTAATTCGGTGATATGAAAAGTAAATGTAACTTCAGTTTGTGTTCATTTATTTATTTATTTATTTATTTATTTATTTATTTATTTATTTATTTATTTATTTATTTATTCACTGTACTGAGAGAGACAGCTCAGGGGCACTTTATTGCTACATTAGAACACCCAATATTAGTTATACGCCACTTACGTACCCTATTCAGAAGTTCGAAGGCCGGTTTTCGAAAATGGGTGCCAGCTCGACGTAAAATCCTGATATACGCAGGTGTCTTCACTGTAGCACGTCTATCAACATTGATGCCAAACCAGTTAGCGGCTCACTGCTGCTCGTAAGCAAACAAAAGTCAGTATTGCAGACATGACAAATTTCATCATTTGAACAGATTGAGACACACAAGTTTCTTGAGTGTGCGGCCTTGTTAGAAAATTTGTGGGCAGTTGCTTTTTGTTTTGAATTCAACATTTTGACGCACCTACATGTTATTTGTGTACACCACAACAACAAGACAGATTGCCACTTGGTTCAACTTAAACGCCGTCTGCAACTATATTGTTATTACTACGAAATTTCTTATGAGGTAGTAGAATAGGCTGCTCAAGGAACTGGGGCGCAGCTGCAGGACTCGTAATGATCTATTATTCCTTGTATGAGCCTTTAAATAGCAACTAAGCAGACGACGTGTACGTCTAGAGTTTAGCGAATAACACGTAAACAGCACATCGCCTTGCAAGATGTTTCTGTATGCCGTAGGCAGTCGCGGGTGCAGCCTAATCTCGAAGGCCATCCCGAGAAACCGCGCTGTTTTAAGCATTAAAGGTGAAGCGTCATTTCCGGCAAGCGCTAAACAGTATTTTAATTAAGGAAAAACGCGACATCCACTGAATCGTAGCAATTGCTACAAAGAAAACCCATACGGGTTCCTCGAAAGAAAAGCCTCGCAGTTGATGAAAAATTCGTCCTGGTCCGGGACTCGAACCTGGGACTACCGCCTTTCCAGGGCACTCGATTCACCATCTGAGCAAACCAGTCGGCTAGCGGATGGCAGAGCGCAGTCGAATTTCTCAACAACTCGAAGCAAATTCAAGAGTTTGACTAACTAGTTTTGCAACAACCCGCAAGGAGGAGAGAAGATGTTAATTAAGGGAAAATGTGCCCAGTCGTACCAATTGCTACAAAGTATATATATATATATATATATATATATATATATATATATATATATATATATATATATATATATATATATATATATACAGAGCCTGCTCTGTCAGTACAGGCGGAGACAAAATAATAGAAGATTTGCAAGCGGCGTCCCCAACCGCTTTTTTTGCGCCCTTTAACGAAGCATGCGCCTTCTATCGAGCCATGACACTGCGCATGCGCACGCTTTGATGTTCATACGCACATTTATTGTCAGTGTGCTTTAGGAATTGCGATGATTGCGGAAGGTTACGCCATAATTACGCCAATCGAAGAGTGCGTAATCGTCGCATTCTAACGGTGCTAACATATGGAGTAGAATTTTACAGCCTGAAAACCTCCAGAGCAAGTTACAGACCGCGCGAAGAGCGACGGAAGGAAAAAAAACATTCCGCGTAACGATAGGAGACGGAAAGAGAGCAGTGTGGATTAGACAGCAAACGGAGATAGCCGGTATTCTAGTGGACGTCAGGAAAAAAGAGGGAGCTCGGAAGGCCAGGTAATGCGTGTGGTAGATAACCGGGGGAACATCAGAGTTACAAAATGGGCGCCAACGGTAGGAAAGCGCAGTCGAATACGGCAGAAAATTAGGGGGGGGGGGGCGGGCCCAGGTGATGAAATTATAAAATTTGCCGGCGCAAGTTAGAATCAACTAGCGCAGGACTGTGGGGCGGGGGGGGGGGGGGGGGTGAGGTTAATTGGAGATCGCTGGGAGAGGCCTTTGTCCTGCCAGTCGACATTTAAAAAACAGGCTCATCATGATAACGATGACAAGAGAGGGAGAGAGAGAGAGAGCGTTAACTTTATTTTAATATTAATAAGATTTGAGTCCGGCGTCTTTTTAGTTGGTCTGGGCATCCGCCGCGGACGCGGTTCCGAGGGGAGAGTAAACTTTATAGAAACGAGTACACGAGCGTAGGTACCTCTTCCACTCTGCACTCGGTGGTCCCCTCAGTCCAGGAGTCCAGCGGCCTTAGCTGCCCTTCTCACTCGGTTGACCATGCAGGTTTAGCTGGCCCGTCGAGTTTGAGGTGGACAACTAGGACTGTGCTGTCCTTTTCGACTGGCGGGTTATGCAGTGCATTGTCGCACATCACAACGGCCAAAACAGACACCGCTCTTCAGGCGTAATTTTCTGCCATCTTCCAGATTTCGATAGCACGCTGGCAAGAAGTGGCCGTAGACAAGAAGTTGTAAACGAGCACTAAAGGACGCGCATGCGCAGTGCCGCCAATACAGAAACCGCATGCTTCGTTAAAGGGTGCCTGAACGAAGTTTGGCACGCGCTCTCAAATTCCGTGTCATTCTTTCGCTGCGGGCACATTTCCTGAACATATAGTCTTCTTATGCGGACAGAAATATTGTTGCACTTGACCTTTAACTTTAAACTTGTCGTTGCTATGGACGGGCTCAAAATTAGTAGATGGCCCGATAGCGACCACGGGATAGAGTAGGTTATATTCGGGAAGCTGCACTTAACTGCAGCATAAAGCGGGCGCAACAAGCAATCCTGCTGTTCTTAAGAGTTGTTAGACGCAAGTAAAAAAAAACGCTCGGTATTACAGCTGTTACAATTTGTCTCGGTTCACAGGTTTCTTGGTTCTACGCAGCCGCGACTGCATCCGCGACATCGGCAAGTGCGTGCACATCAACGGCCTGCACCGCCTACCTGTTCTACGTGTGGCGTCAGAGCGACAAGAGGCGTTACGGGACCGGCATCGTCACCCAGCGGCGCACTCAGCCCTACAGCGAAGAGTAGGAAAATGTCACGTTCCCGCTCAACAAGGTCCGGGACTTCTACGTGGATGGCCAGGCGGTTGGAGACTTCTAGAAAGTTTATACGAATATACCAATTACTAATTCGTTTTTTAGCTTTCGTATCACATTTGCTAATTATTACCGCTAGTCGTCTTCGCTACAACTTTCTTTTCTTTTTCCCTATGGCATTCCCCCAACTTGAATAGGCATTTTATTCGTCATCAGTTTGGCCCAGGGCCACATAATCTACCAAAACCAATCGTCCGAAACTATCACATGTCTTTCTTAGATATCTTTGTGGGATTAAGGCGAAACTTCAGTCTTTAATGTATAATCATTGATATATTAACCTATCCTATTATGGGTAAGATATAATCGTCGCTATCCTTTAAGTAAACAAATTTTACTATCATCGTTGCGGACCTCTAATCGAGCGAAACCGGTTCGATTGAAGACCACGCTGACGCTGTTTTCGCAAGCGTTTCCAAAATTCACCTGCACTGAAACCTTATTCAACCAACTGACAAGGATTCTGTCGCCATATGGAGGACGCGGGTGGGAACCAAGCTTTCTCGGAACGAGGGACTCGTTGGTATAGCTCCTCTCCACTCTTCCTCTCGCGACGCGGACTGCACCGGCTGGCCGACCCAACGCAATATCGTGCGAAGCGAAGGCCAACATGCACCCGGGCACCTTGCGCACCTTTGTTGGAGCAATACACGATGCAGCCGAGCGTTCTGCGGTCGCAAACACGACACGGTCCCTTCATCGTTGTCTGAGCAGAGCGAGGGATTCGGTCAGCAAGACAGATCACGACACCTGCGAATAAAAAGGAAAAAAAAGGAAACACGCTATTTCAATATCACCTAAAAGGGAATGCAATGCGCCTGTTCGTAAGAACTTGAACCCGCCGTGGTAGCTTAGGGGCTGGGGTGTTGCGCTGCTGAGGACGAAGTCACGGGATCGAATCCCGGCCATGGTGGCCACATTTATTTGGGGGCGAATAGCAAAAAAAAAATGACTGTGTCCCATGCATTTGGGGACACGTTCAAGAACAACAGGCGGTCAAAAGTAGTCCGGAGTTGATCCCCAATACGGCTTGCCTCGAAATCAAAGCGTGGTTTTAGGCACGTAAAATCCCAGAATTCACTCAATGTATGAACCAAACACACGAGCAACATGTACTGACGCGCATGAACGGAACATTAAAGGCGAGAACACGTTCCAGCGAATGGCTCCTCCTCTTACAAGCTGCGCGCACTAAAGAAAAGATAGCTTTCTGCAAGCATTAACGTTCTTTAATAATAATATTTGGGGCTTTACGTGCCAAAACCACTTTCTGATTATGAGGCACGCCGTAGTGGAGGACTCCGGAAATTTTGACCACCTGGGGTTCTTTAACGTGCACCTAAATCTAAGTACATGGCTGTTTCGCATTTCGCCCCCATCGAAATTCGGTTCCGTGGCCTGGATTCGATCCCGCAATCTCGCATTCAGCAGTCCGCCATAGCCACTGAGCAACCATGGCGGGTCAAAAGGTTCAATAATGACGTTCCATTTTGTAAAGTTCGGGGAGTGGTACGCCTTACCTTAGCACTTGGGGTTTTCTTTCTTTTCTGGTTAACGTACTGGTCGATCATACATCTAAATATCCTCTAAGCGCTAAAATAATTACTTAAGGTATCGTTTTAATTGTAAAATTAGAAGTCGAAATCCAGTGATTCACTGGGCCACTGTCAAAAAATGTGTGTGGGGTGGGGGGCGGGTGTGAGAAGGGGCTTTTAAAAGACAACAGCGGAAGAATTCACAAGACGCTTTGTTCTTCAAGCGCTGTTTGCCATTGCCATCTGTAATAAGTACGACGGGACGATGGTCTCGCACTTCTGACCTGAACAAGCTCAACGACTTCTTTCGCGAATACAAATTCAGGTAAGCGTTATCCTTTTTCTAGCGAGAGAGAAAGGCAGCAAGCCTACTATTCTTGAACATTCAAGCTTTTTCGAGCTGCAACGTTGAGCAAAATTGCGTTACCGCATCCGAAGGTCGACGCATAAACGAAGACAATAGGAGAAAATGGAACTTTTATGATCGAATCGCCAGGAAGTCTCCAGCAACCGTCTGAATATCGGTATAGCGGTATTCATCGCCCTCGAAGCTTCCACTAACCCGCAGCATACGCGATTCTTCGAGAGTAACGTCAACAGTGCATACGATAATGCGGAACAATACGGTAGCGTGTTACGCTCGGCTGACGAACGCGGATGCTCTCATCTGACGAGAAGATGCGTTTAATCTCGTTAGCGCTGTGGCCAGTGCCGGCCTCAGGCTATGAAGCAACGCCGACGGAACGCCTAAAGACATGCTATGCCCTGTTACTCTGTCACTCCTACTTTTAAGTTTATTTACATTGTACATCAGATGCCCCCAACTGTACCCAGTTCGGCCAATCACACTTTCTGTGTATAATTTCCAGTAATAATACCGATCTAAATAATCAGTTTGATCCCAGTTAACACGAACATGACATGAACCAAATCTAACACAGCTGGCTCTACGGTATCGTTGGAAGACTCGAGGAAAAACCTTCGTTTCTTTCAGTTGTAGCTGAAGGCTTAATAGCATAGTGAGTACAAAGTGGACGCATAGCTATAGGAAACGAGCGCTCGCCAAGAAACGCTACGGCACTTTCATTGTCCTGCTAAATAATTCTCATGGTCGGCCTATAGGGACACGAAGGTAACTGTACGCGATTTCGTGAACAATGGTAGGCGCGCGCCTATAGCAACATTTGATAACGCTCGGCGCATCTGGCCAAGTTTTCTTTCCGCAGCAATTTGACTTCTTAAGAAGAGCATGGCGCTCACACCTTCTGGCCTGCCGATGTCCACTGAGATTATCACAGGCTGGGCACATGTGCCTCATCGTGAGTGGCGAATTTGCTGACGCGAAATGAAAGAGTGGCCTACTCGAAACTGTTTCCACCACTCGCCAGGGGACTTAATACGGTGCCGCATCCGCCGCTTGAAATTTCAGCGCTGGTTCCCTATTGGTCACGACAGTCACCGCTGGAAGCGCCGGCGCTGCAGTCGTTCATGCGTCTAGAGTGGCATCACGTGACATCGCTCCACCGCAATGGGAGCGTGCATTGAGATTTTTATCTGCCGATTAAGGAAGTTCATTTTACTTTTGATTGATGTCTAACAATGCCCCTCGTCGTTTATTAGTAGTGAGTTTTGTATCAAAACGCTTTGTTTTTCTTCGTGCTTTTGGGGGGAATTTTTCTACGCTAAAAGCAGAAATTTACAGCAATATGACGTTCGCGCTATCGTGCAGTTGGGCGCATGCGATCGAGACTTGACTAAACGTCGTGATAAGTTTTTCATGCAGGCTAAGACGAAGGTGCGCGCTGATCCAGACGGCTCTGCATTGCACTGTCGATAAAGCTTAACCTGTTGCTGACGCTTTTCGACCGGCAATGTTGCCCGGTGAATTATGTAAGAAAGATATTTGATGCGCCAAGTTGTGCAGACATAAGGAAGCCGCGTTTCCTCGACGTGGATGGTCAACGACAACGATCTGACTGATCAGAACGATGTAATACAAGTGAGTGAGCACGTTGTCCACGAGAAGAAAAAAATAATAAAGCTTACCAGTAAATTACGATCATCTACGACAAGATGCCTTCAGATGTGAAAACCAACTAATGTTTATTGATTTATGAAATTAGACGCTTTGCCCTTGGCATGTGCTCGCTTGAGTGGCTGCATTAGTCACGTATATTTCGCTTCATGTGTTTTACAGCTTCCCTGTTGGCAAAGGAACTTCTTATTTTGCACATGTATATGCTCGCTTTAAAATTTTTCACCGGGATTTAACGATCACTGAGCTTCCGAAGAAGCTGCCGTGCTTTCTATTTCTGCAGTAGCATGTACAGCAAAATCTGACTTACATCGGAAAGGAGAAGCATCATACATTTTCATACAGCATATAAAATATTAGAATCAAAATAAAGAACAAGCCTTAAGTAATAACGTCAACTCTTAACTTATCGCGGAAAATAAAAATGGACAACTTCTTAAGTATCCTTATGTAAATCTACCTTAATCCACTTTAATACACCTTCATTCACTTCACTCCGCCTTGATTTACTTTACACCGCCATAATGTCACCTTACTCTAACGTATTCCAAGTTCAGTTCACTTTACTTCACTGTAGTTCTCCCTAATTCATTTTAATTCACAGTAATTAACCATAATTATTACTAATTAATGTTGTTTTACATATTATTATCTTCTGTGTTACTGTTGAGGTCATAAAAGACGTTGGTGACGTCACCTCCCCCCCCCCCCCACTGGCTGCGCCATCACCTGCCCAACGACGCACGCACTAGGCACACCTTAGGTCAGCCACAACCGCGGAGCCACCCTTGAGTCCGGGAGGCATGCTCGTCTCGCACCCTGGAGGGCTCGGGTTCGATTACCACACAGACCGAACTTTGCAAATTTTCTTTTCAAAGGCGCTATTTCACTTTGTTTACAGGAACCTCCCTGAGAAATGTGACGTCAATCCGAGCATTTCTTGGCGTGTTTTTACTTTCTAGCGCCGTCGGCCATTTTTAGTACCATCGCGTGATCCCGCCGGATTTTCTTCCTCGTGGGACGTAGAATGCTTTCGCATTAAAACTCTGTTGTTACGTTGCAGAAATATTAAGAAAAAAAACCAGAAACACCGCCAGAAGTGCAAGTTAAGAATCTTACTCTTCATTGGACGACTTTGTCTTCATGAAGATAATCAGTACTCTAATCATAGCGGCGCACTCATTCGTCAGTCTAATATCCCGGCCCAAGTTGGTCCTTACATTATACACGTATCATGCTGCATCTCGAAGCAACCTCAAGGGCTCACAAAAAAATGGAGAATGTGTCTTCATGAAGATAATCAGTACTCTAATCATAGCGGCGCACTCATTCGTCAGTCTAATATCCCGGCCCAAGTTGGTCCTTACATTATACACGTATCATGCTGCATCTCGAAGCAACCTCAAGTGCTCACAAAAAAAATGGAGAATGTGCAACACAATTCACATAACACGTGCGATGGAATTAAACGAGCATTCTGACTAATTCGCAATAACGTTGACGGATAGCTTCGGATACAGAAAAATCTTCATTCGCGAAAGCAACAAGCCGATGACAGCGGCACTTCGATAAAGCACTCATCGATCGGCAGGAAAGTAAAATCACGATGCGTTGTACTACATCTCATCATGGGTGCAATAGATAGTTCGCGATGACGTCATCATGGCCGCCATCTTGGGGTACCAGCACGTCAGGAAGCTACTTAAACAAGTTATGTGATGGCATGACGGGCGCTGGCAGCTAGCACCGAGCGCAAGAAAGATAACAGTGATAATCCGGTGAAAGAAGTATCGCTATCTAAAAATCAAAACGATATGCAGGCGAAAATATCGTGCTTTGACGTCATCACTGTCGGCATGTTTGGGTACTGGCCCAGTGACAAGTTGCGCCCCTGACGTCACGGGGAAATTATCTACATGGTTCTACGCTCTACTGCATTGGCACCATGCCCACTCCCATTCCCTTTTTCCTCCTCTTTCCCCTGCGACAAGTGGCTCTTCCATCCAGCCTTTCCTCGTCTTCTTTTTCTGCGAAGTATCTCGTTCAACCTGGTATATAATGCCTACTCCCCTTTAATTTGGAATAACTGAACTGAAAGGAATTCAATGGAGCACGTTGCTCCACCTAAATCTTCTCTAATTCGCAGAACTAATACTCGTGAGTCGAAACCGCATAAGAAATCACGGGGTTAAATGTGCTAATACGTAATAGGGAGTTCACTTTTAAACAAATTATAGAAGTAACGATAAGACAACGCTTTTGTGCGGGCGATTAGGCAACGTTTATTCCAGAACGGAGTGCTGAGGTTGAAATGTTTTAGTCTCGGGTCTCTAAGGAGCACAGTGACTAAAACGACGCGGTCGGAGAATACACCAGTGCGGGTCCCGGAGGACCTAATTAGAAGCTGCGTGATCTCTTGCGCAAGAAAGCTTTGATTCCTCGAAGGTGCTCTCTAGGGAAGTCGAGAATGCAGAGATCATTACAGCTGGCTACCTGCATCCGCGACTACCTCGATGTAAGAGAATGTTACAGTCACTATAATAGTAACTGCAGTCATTCCTTCAATCTAGCTCGTCCACTTCTTTTGAATTGCCTATGCCATTTCTTAGGGAATGATTTGAATACCGTTTGACAAAACCTCTAGGGGAACACTACGCTAATATAAATTAGAAAATGAAGCCAACGCAATGCCAAAGAAGCAATTAAGTGAGAAGAGTCTTGGTAGGCTGGAAACACACGCTGCAAAACAAAGTGCAGAAGATGCCGCCACTGCAAGGCCACGAGTTATCGTCATGGGCTTCTCTACTGCGAAGTCCCTATATAAGCGTCCAGGTAGCGCCGTTCGCATTTGCCCCCTCCGTTCCTTCCCTAATCATGCTCCTTCATGGAGCACCTCAAGTGCCCACCAATATGTTCCAAGCCCCCATAACGCGCGTGCAAAAACTAGAAGCTTCTCATTTGTGTCGCACAACATTAATTATCGATACTCGTTTTGAAACTGTATTCCGCGCCGTAAATCCTTGTCCATACGTATGTTGGCGTAAACCATGCTTCCTGAAACACATTGGATCATTTCGGGGGCGCTAGTGGTTAGTACGGTCACGTGGACGATTCCACGTGACCACACACAGCCAATCACGCACGCAATCACGCAGTGGAGGAAGAGTGTGAAGATGAAGGCGATGGCGTGCGGGATGAAATAATCGCGCAACATTGAAAAAAACTTTTTTTTATCTATGGATACCGTAACGCCGCTGTAACGCCTCACGCCGCTGTAACGCCTCACGCTGCTGCGATACGGCTCCAATAACACAGTAATCCGTAGACAGTAAGAAGTTTGCCGATAAGCTAAAGCTCTATATAGGAGTGCTGCACGATCTCGTAGCACGTGGTACGCGCACGGTCGAGGAGGAAGGTAATGCACGGCCACCTCGCAGGCATGCCCCGAAGAAGTGCGACGAGGCGTTCCGGCGCTCGACTTCACAGGGCCAGCCGAGCCTTACAACGGCCTCAGTAGAATCCTGTCAGAACAGCTATCACCGGGGAAACAACGAGCTTCCCGAATGGGCGGGAAGCTCGTTCGACGAAAGCCCAAAATGACGTAAGCCCAAAGCAGCCGTATCAGCGGGCACCCGACGAACCCCAGCTCTCCCGTTCCCGAAGAGCATTAATCACCGAGAGGATTGGTGAAAGGCGAACCGTTATATAAGCTGGTTCGGTCGACATAGAAATCGGAACTAGAGTTGAGCAACGTCGGATATGGCGACGAGGTGATTGGCCACCCGGGGGAATGAATAACTGAATGAAAGGCAGAAGCATGCCGCGAATCGATCGGTTAGCTGAATGCGAAATACCGGTGAATAAAAGAAGCTATCGGAATGCTGAAACAAGTAATTTACTGTAGTTTAGAGCTGCAATTAAAGCTCGTTAATATGTGGGTACACAGGTATGTACATTATAGCTTAGATAATACATTAGAGCTGTTTACTGTGTACATCGAAATGCGACCGCCGTGGCCGGGATTCAATCTCGTGACCTCGTGTTCAGCAGCCCAACAGCATAGCCACTGAGCAACCACGGCGGGTTTGAAACATTATGTACAGGGGCTGTAGTGAAATCCGTTCTCACAAGCCATTTGAGGAGTTTAATCAAGGACAGAGACACACATGTTCTCACCGTAATGAGTGGAGACGAGAAAAATATCGACTGAAAGGCAATGATGACCGACTACACTGGAAATCTTGTTGATTGATTGATGTATTTACTAAATTCTTCATTGACTGATTGATTCATGGATTGATTCACTCACTGTATGACTGACTGATCCATGAATGGAATCATTGATTCGTTCATTCATTAGTTGATTCAATAATTGATTCATGACTTGCTATGCGCTAAGCGCGCCCGGCCGGACCATAATGAAGCTTTCCAGCCCAGTTGATTCATTCATTCAATCATTTAGATTCATTGTTTAGCTAATTAATTGATTGATTCGGTGATTGAATTAACGTCGCGACAGACACAGCAATGGAGAATAGTTCTGAACGGGTGTCTGCTGTTATTCTACATGTACTCTGAGCTCGGCACACAGGCGTCTGTGTATTCCGCCTCCATCGGGATGCGGCGGCCTCGACCGAGAACCCAGTATCCACCCTTCTCAGCAGGGGAGCGTCATAGCGACTAATCCAGCGTCAGTGAAACGGCGAACTCGCCGACAGAAGACATGGACCGATAATGCGGTGAATGAGTTTGAACGCTCGGAATTTGAAGGGTGTGTGGGTGACTGCGGAGACGAAGTTTACACGAAAAACAACAAAGGGGAAAGTTGCAGATGAAGTACTCTTCATTTTTTTCAGGCTCGCATTCAAATTCAAATTCGTAAAAAAAAAATGCCTTCAAGTCGACTAGTAACGTGTTTGACTCACTCAGCCGCCGTTACTCGTGAGTTTAGGACGACAGAATGCTGAGCTAGTTGGTAAGTATTTATAATGCAAAAAATTCCAGAGCATGCGCAGATGAGTTTTGTGTCTTCTTTCTTTCTTCGCCTCAGTGCTTCTTTCAGTTGATAGTCGGCGTTCGTGTTGTCCACTTCTCTTCTCTTGTGTCCGTGTCTGCACGCCTTACCCTTTTTTGCATTACGTTTCTCGTGAGGTATTACTGAGACTTCCGGGTGGCTGCAGACTGCCGTGTACTGATCAGTCGATTCGTTAGGTCCCTGGTTAAGCCACCACCTACAACAAGATAAAAAAAGAAAAAACAAACATTCCGGCAGAGCAGCGAGTGTTGTGCCCACAACTATCGAAGCCTTGGTTATGAGGGCGCGACAACCTAAGCTCACCTTCGCAGCGGCTCACAACTTCCAGACAGCTAGGCCCAACGTTGCTGAGGCCATGCTTTGCTCACTCAGGCAATGTACTCGCTAATCCGTCGCGGAGTGTCGTCAGCGGGCAGTTATAAGACGAAACACAGAACTTGAAGCTTCTCTGATCTCCAAACTAACTAGGTGAGATACGGCCACGAGGCACTCGACAGGCTTATACCTGTAGCATAGGATGCAGCCTCGCAGCGGCGGAGCGAATCTGAGTCCCAGCTGTTGCGAGAGTCCTGCTTACGTAAGCAGGATCATGTCCCCCTTCCTAGAATGAACTTACCGTTTTCATGCGGTGAGAACCGCTGTAAACTGGGCTTAATTGATTCGCCTGCACTCTACAAGACACTGTTCCATAGAGCTGAGTGCCCAACGATTTTCTGTATTCACACCGACTTTTTCTCTCTTCAGAAATAGCCTCTGACATATAGCGCTCTGTCACTTTGCTGGCAGTACCTATTCTTCCGAAAGGCACAGAAATTATGAGATAACGAATAATGTGCAACGTCCAAGTTACTAGCGTCCGGCGTCTCGCAAGGGTCTGTGCTCGGTCCTTTATTATTCCTAATTTATATTAATAACTTGCCCACTCACGTTTCCTCGAACATTTGTCTATTTGCGGATGACTGCGTCTTGTATCGTAAGATAACTAATTCTTCAGATATTCTACTAATTAAGGAGGATCTCAATAACATAAATGAGTGTTGTCGTACGTGGCGCATGGAATTAAACATTAGAAAGTGTAAGACTAAGATGATTTCTCGTACTAACGTGATCTGCCCCACCTACACGCTAAATAACATCCCACTAGAATGTGTAACGTCATATCGGCACTTGAGGGTTCACATTGCCAGCAATCTATCCTGGAAAACTCATATTTATCACATAACATCTAAGGCCACTCGTACACTGGGATACTTTCGTCGGAAATTTTCTCTAGCACCATCATCGCTAAAACTCTTATTGTACACAACTTACATTCGTCCACAAATAGAGTGCGCATCATCAGTATGGGACCCTGGTCATGACACCCTCATACAGTCTCTAGAGGCAATACAGAATGAATCAGCCCGTTTCATTCTCACCAACTACCAAAGAACTGCGAGTGTCACTAACATGAAAGCTCTCCTACACCTCCCACTGCTATCAACCCGTAGAAAACTATCTCGCATATGTCTTTTCCATAAAATCTACTACCACAACACATATTTACGTTCTATCTTTGTTCAATCGCCACCATACATTTCATCTCGCATTGACCACCGCCAAAAGGTAAACATTCCGCACTGCAACACCGTCGGCTTTTCATATTCATTTCTTCCCCAAACGAGCAGAGTGGAATAACTTACCTGCACTACTTACAACCATAACTGACACCAATAACTTTAAGAGCACACTTCAAAGTTTCATGTTATAAATGAATGTTGCGTTTGCTTGTTCTGTATAATAACTGCTTTTATGCCATAATGTTAAGTTATGGCTTGTATTATTATATGCTATGTTCTTTCCTTTCTATTTGTGTTACGCCATGTATTTTTGCCACGCTTACAAATTTCTATTTTCCATTCTTATTATTTGTATGCGATGTTTTTTTTTTCATGTTGTTTGCCTTCCTACCTTATTTTGTGATTTGCCTCTGTATTTACTTTGCCCCTCCCCTCTGCAATGTACAACCGTACCTTGAGGGTATGATAAATAAATAAATAAATAGATAAATAAATAAAGATATATTCACTGAGTAACATTTTAATTATTTACTATAAAATGCACATAGAAATTGAGAAATTGAGTCTGATTTTTCGTGAAGGTCATGTCAACTTGGTGGAAATATCAAGTTCAGCACCGCTTTTCAAGTATCTGATAAAATGAACTACAGATCATATCAGAAGTTTAGTACGGGATACCTTCATATGCAACTTCACAGAAGTTTAACCTTAGGCTAAATTTATTATAAATTAACTGCTCTATTTTACTGAAACAACCCTCGCAAATCTTCAGACTCAGTAAGAATCTTTTTGTCAGTCCCAAAGTACCACCTAAACGAATGGCACGTACACATGATAGAAGCGCACTCATACGTTGTCAGGGTAACACAGAAAAAAGGATTCATTTAGCCGGAAAAGTGCGACACTCGATAATACTGCGGGCAGCACCTATGAGGAGATAAGAAGCCTACTCTCAGTAAAAGCTTATTTTCAGGTGAACATATTATTGAAAAGCAGCTAAGTGAAAGCTTGTGATCACTGCTGGGCTGGTATATTGCCTGTTAGGGACTCCTTTGGACTGGCCGCAGACGTGAATGACAAAATGCCTATCTGGCTCTTGAGTGAAAATCTTCTGTAATAACAACCTGTCTTAGAGCACTCACAGCCCTTTCTCAGTTTCCGTGCAGCCTACTAACCGCGCAAGCTTATCGTAGATCACGAGACAGCGTCCACGAAGGTGGATCTCTGTCATTGTGCCTTCGTACACTTCCTCCTGGCCTTCGAATTCGCGAGTCGTGTTGAAATAGGCGACCACGGACGATCTGAACACGACTATGACGACACTTCTAAACCACGCGGCCGCTTCTGAGCCAGGTGACCGTTTCCAGAAGCAATATGCGGCTGTCAGCAGAGGTTCCGCTGACGGAGCATTCCGCGTTGCCGTTCAAGAGCTGTAGCAAGCTCAACAACCCGCCTGAGCTCGTCGACATGCCCATCTACACACAAGAGATGAAACTTCGCGCCACAAATGCCGGGCTACACACACTCATGCTTCTCGGGTATGAAGTTCACACATTGCCCATTTTGCGCAACAGAACGACGCCATGGGAAACTGTGGCTCTCACCGATGGCAAGCTACTTCCTCTCAATACGGACCCTAATCAGCGAATGCGGCACCTTGCATATGCGAAGGAAACGTGCTAAAGCTACGAGTTCACTCCCCTTGACTGAACACATCGTATACACGGACGCTGCCCTTCCTGCAGATGGTGCTAGTAACACTTGTTGTGCCACTGCGCGATAAAACCAGACAAATGAAAATCAGAACCGACACCATCACATATCAGCAGAAGCAATATACAGCACCCGCGCAGAGCTAATGGCCATCCTAGATTATTTGTAATGGGCCCTAGCAACTTCGTTTGAAACTGACCGTGTTCCCCATCACGTACGTGCTCATCGGGGATGCGCTAATGTTCTTCACACAAATCCCGTACTGCAGAAGATCCGGCACCAGGCCCGCCTTCTTCGCGAATGAGGTCACGACGTCACCAGCCACTAGCACCCTGCGTATTGCGGTATCCCCGAAAACGAGAAGGTTCATATAATGGCGCGCGCACATCTATCCACGTGCTAGCCAGAGACTGCGACACTCTTTATCCTCTCCTAGCTACCACACCCGACATGGCCGATCCAATGGCAGACAAGCATGCGACCAAACAACGACGTGCCACATACCTCACAGCAGTGGGCGATCCACTCTCTATATCGTCGCTTCCCTCGAAGTTATTCACACGGCAAGAGTCAGTCTTGCTTCGGAGAACTCAGACAGGCACCCCCCTCACTTGCTGAAGCGTTTCTACATGGGTGGTACACCACCACAATTAAATGGGTTCTCTTCCACATGCGAATGACATGCTGATCTCAACCACCTGTGCTGGGAGCGCCCCCTCTATATCCCACCTAGGCTTCGTGTCCTGGACACGATAAAGCGGGGACCTTGGCCTTCTTCTCTCCGGACTTCGGCCTGCCCGGATCCCACGCCTCCGGACCATGCCATCCAGATCTGGCAAGCACTGCTCTTGTTCCTCCAGGTTCAGGTGGCACTACCAGTCGGTGATCGGCTCCGCGACAGCCACAAGAGTCATGCGGCTCCCACTTAGCTGCCTCCAGGACGTTCGTTAAATAAAACGGAGGCAGCCTCATCCTTTCCCTTTTCCAATAATACATCCTCCCTTTCCACCGCAGCGCCTTCGGCGCATTTTAGTGTGCAATAAACGTGGTTTCATTCAATTCGCGCTGGCGTCGGCCCATCGCAGTTTCTCCACGTAACAACCGAGAGCAGAAACATAAGCTGGAAGCTAATGAAGATGCCCCTATGGAAAGTGAAAAGTCCGGTGCTTCCGAGCGTGAGAGACCTGAAAATGGAACATACAAAAATGGTTGTCTTAAAAGTGCATATACGACGCAAATACCAGACCATGGCCTCAGATATTTTCAGCGCACAGCCGGCGCCACCCCACCTCTCTGGGACCATACGAATAATGACGTCACTTCTTAGTGATCGTAAGTTTTAAGTATTTACTGGTAGGTGCTGATGATGCGGAAGTGCTGATATTTCCTTTCTTTCTTTTTATGCGAATATCTTATTCTGGCTCTTCCAGCAGTTTTGGTGGTGGGAAGTTGGAAAAAAGGCGCCGATGCAAACGGCGCGTGCGATCGCCCTGTAGAGCACGTTCGTTTTGAGGCATTAACGACAACGCTCGTCGATCAATGTCAAGTGCTACAACTCTGAGGCATACGTGTTGTTAAATTACATACTAGGGGTAAATATTTGCTGGTTAACATCTCTCTTCTATAGGGTATGACGCAATAGAATAACAAACGCTAGCTACAAATACTGAATGCAAGAAATGTATGTACTCACAGATGCGCACCATTCCTTAATTAAAACGAATAGTTTTCCTGATGTGTTCGACTACTTGCTTGCATTGGCAATCATCGTCGACAGTTTGCGGACAATTCTTTTTTCTTCAATTTCGGTACAAAAAAAAATTGAATTGTTGTTACTTTTCTGCGATGCATCCGCTCGGATTTAGAGCACGTAATTTCGCAGAATGGCAATTCTTTATCCAGAATTTCTTAAACCAGGCCGTTTGAAACATTACAAATTTCATCGCAATTGACCTTTCATGAACTTTCTTCTTTGGAAATTTCGGCTATTACACACGGCCAGATGTACACGGGTCTAAACGACTGACGACGCTAAGGGAACTGCAGAACCGACGAGGATGGCCGAGATTGACAAGTATTGATGCCATTATAGACAGCTTTAAGGCACAGGGTCACTGGACGAGGCGGATTGTGTGCCTCGGTGCACTCTTGTAGATGTACACTCAATCTGCTGAGGGTTCCAAAAACCGCGCCGTTAATAATTGCTGCTGCTGATCATCATCATGAAACCACAACCACAGGCCGGAGCGGTAAACGCGCCATCGTAGAGACGAAGTAGCGACCACAGTGGGTGTGCGCCATCGCATAAGGAATACCATACCATACCAAACAAGGCGCGCGTTCTAACCTGCTCATGAGCAAGAAGGACACGACGCCATCGCTGAATACAGAAGCAGAGCAAGAACCTGAAAAAGGTAAGAAATACCCCATGCGTATTATTTCCACGTGCCGCCTCCTCGTCTTTTTTTTTTGTTCACGTTGCAAGCCAGCTGACCTAAAAGAAGCGACAGGCTCTGTGCTCAACGTGAATGCATAAGGAGAGAGAGAGAGAGAGAGAGAGAGAGAGAGAGAGAGAGTCGACACATTGTCAGCTTCAGAAAAGCTATTGGCTTGTTGTCGTGGCGTGACGCGCACCATTGCTCAAGGTGTGACGTTTCGCACCGGTTACGGCCTTGAGTAGGGGCACTGACCACATGTTGTCCGTGCCAGGTTAGGATAGGTTAGGTTGATGGCTTTCGGCGCACTGTCGATACTGTAACGTGCGAGCAGTTTGGTCGCGGGTTCGATGGAAGCCAACAAGTCATAACAGCGT
The DNA here is from genome assembly GCF_050947875.1 of Dermacentor variabilis. Taxonomy (NCBI): domain Eukaryota; kingdom Metazoa; phylum Arthropoda; class Arachnida; order Ixodida; family Ixodidae; genus Dermacentor; species Dermacentor variabilis. Next base: position 48,244,396 of record NC_134576.1, on the reverse strand, counting down.
GCAGCGTTTCTTCAGCGCGACTTCGCTGGCTGCTGGCACAGTTGGCACGTGCATAACGATATAGCTCGTATATACGTTCGTGATAATCGAAACTACGCGAAAAGCGCGATACAGCTCAACAGTATGGACGATGTCTCGTTCTTACTACTGTATTCATTCATATATTTACCGTCTAGGCAGCGTTCAACGCTCTCTTTGAATCAATTTCAGTGTCCTTCGCGTGTCTCAGCAGTTTAGAGAGAAAAAAGAACAGCTGATGGTTGGCAGCTTCAGGCATCTCTTAATTTAGGCTTTGTAATCATGTTCACTCTTAAGGCATCTTTGGCTAGCCATTATCGTTCGAGCTCTACAGACCGCTGTACCACGCGACTTCGTCTCGGCCTGGTTGAACCGGATCGCTCGAAACATATTTGGTTGGTTACATCTGTGCCATCGGATTCGGTCGAGATCTCCAGGATCCATTCCGACCCTCTCGTCGTGGTGTCTCCGAAGTCTCGCTGAACTGCAATCACGTGACACCGGCTACTTCTGCTTCGTGAACGGTGATACCAAAACTCGCCATCTTTTGCTCGGGTCTGTGATGCACTGACGTAATTGCGGAAGTTGCCCATGAATCTAGTTCTGTCGCCCTAGGTGTGGTTGACTCTGGCGCTCTGCCTCAGGCTCTGACGTAGAGCGGCTCCTGTTCTGGCAGTCTCCAGGTAGGAGCATTGGAGCGACCATGCAACCAACAATATAATGAGTAATTCACCAAGGCTTACACACACGATATCGTGTAATGCGAGCAGAGCCGCTGTGTAGCTATTAAGCTTCGGGATTTCCCGGATGTGCGGGACTTCCAAGCGCTTGCGTATCTAGTTTCCTTTCCTGCCGCTCTCCCAGGGTGGCGGTGCCGTCGTCCTTGCGAATCTACACAAAAATGCAGGAAGACAAGTCACCGTTCCTCATTTTGAATTTGACTTCTCTTCTGTCCTCCTGATGGGGGAGGCCGCGTATTGTCCGGACTCTCGGATAGCAAAGCACCTACGTGCCAAGCAGCTTCGCTGGTCATCCACCGTTCACAGAGTGGAATGGCTCATGATATCTTTTAGGTGCAAGCGTAACTGGCCAGCTCGTCAAATCGGTGAATGTATGTTTCAAGCCGCGAAGTACGAAGGAGCGCGAGCGCGCGGCCACGTTAAGCCACCTAGAGGAAGTTGTAGGTAACGTTGAGTGAAGGCGGGAAGGACAAATGAGACGAAGCGTCGCGGAGGACAAAGCTAGGGTTGACTGACTCTGGCAGTTGCTACAGGTATTGCTTGCGGTACAAACGCACTGGGATAACACCGTTCCCAGGCGTTGTATGATATGTGTGCCGAGTGAAGGCGTGCGACAGTGAGCCGATGACGGCGGCTCAATTTTTGCATGCGCATGGGAGGAAGCGTGCCGTATTCCGTCGCGCGCATGGCACCGGGGGAGGAAGGGAGCGAAGCGGGCACGGAGCGAAAAGCAAGGCGTTGTATTTCGGCAGCGCGCTAGCACGGGCTTTATCTTGAAAGTGGCCTGCTTTTAGGGCGCGCAGTCTAGGTTGGTTCGACGTCTCGTAGCTTTGCGTGCGCTGTGTTCTCACCTTCCCAGCTTGCGTTGGAGCGTCACTTCGCTAGCTGCTGCTGCCGCGATCCCTGAGGCCAGCATGTTGACAGTGAGTGTCCGCGGTAATCGAGTGTGAAGTGTTGATGTTTGATTGTGCGCGCTCACGCCATTTTAATTTAGTTTGTAAGCGAATGTTTGCAAGGTGCCGTTCTAGTCCGGCGGCTTCTGCGTATGGCGCGGCCGCGCGAGCCCTGTCTTGAACACGATGCGGACAGTGTAGGCGTTCAGGCACACCGACGGCCTATAGCGTTGTGTGTGCTATAGCACCCATAAACTTGCACGCGTTCACAAAGTGAAGCGTCACTAACTTCTTTTTTTAGTGCGTCGTGTTTCCTAACAAGCTCTTGTGTGCGCATACTGTACGGAAAGGTGCAAACTCCGGCTTGCATATAAAGCGAATCAAGCCACAATTGTATAAACGTGATAAATTGTTTTGCTCCGCACAGCTCCAAATTTACGTCGTCCAAGCAGTGAAGGCTTGTTCACTTCCCGATGACCTGCGACGCACATCGCGCTGCGCTGTGGTTGAGGGCTAAATGCACTCGCGGCCTCGGCGATCACGAAAGCTTCGAGCAAACTTTATTTTAAAGGAGCACAACAGTGAGCGAGAGTTCCTTAACCAATTTTCCGCTAGACTGGCGCTCTAATAACATACAAATAAGTTTTACCGTAGCAAATGTTCTTTTTTCTCACTGCCCGATAATTTGGATATTTTTGCACCTTTGTCCATGCCCAAAAAAATCGATCGCCGAAACTAAATGTATCATAGTGTGGTGCCGGTCGTTCCGTTATTTCTTATAGCAGTCTTAGTGCATATAAAGGCCTCAGTGAGTAGCTCTATGCCAGCCTCGCGTAAGGTCCGCAGGCAATAACGAATCCATGCAAAATGTACGGGACTTACACAAACAATTACTATATATTACTTTATATTAGTTTCCGCATGTAGCAATCTTTACATGTAGTCGAGCCTTTATTGCACTGTACCCAAATGTTACAAAGCCTCAATGCCTAAGCAGCCTGCTCCTGCCATGTCGCAAGTTCAATTCATGGCCGTAGTGGTGACATTCTAGCAATGGTGGGATCCAAAAATGCTCGTTCACAGTGGTCTACAGGTACACAATAAAAGTAGGTGGTCTAATTCCATTCGGTTCCCCTCCTGCTCTTTAAATCCGTTAGATCCCGTTAAATTTGAGTCCAGGGGACTGAATCGGTCGATGAACGCTGCCCCCTGTAAGACCTCTATTGTACCGAGGAGTGCACAAAGCACTGAAGGAGCTCTCTCGCATTCTGTGCAGGGTGTGGCGTCCTTCCCCATTGGTTGACACCGGTGAGACGTCCACAGGGGCAGTTCTGGTTGGACACACTGGACGCCGACAGCGAAATTCAGAAGCTGGTGCACTGCCTGCTCAGTTTGACATGTGTGCTGCTGTCGTCAATGCGCCTACGGCTGCCGGGTGTCCCCATCGCGACAGTTAGACTGTGACAACCCGCAGAGCCACCTCGTTTCGTGAAGAAAGCCGCACGAGCATCGAGTGCACAATATGCCAGTGGTCTCAGAAGAACAAGAAGCGCTGAAATGCGCAACAGTATAGACGCAAACGGTAACCAATGCGAAAGCCTCTAATCCCTTTTTTTTAGAATACATACTCTTTGCCAGAGTACATTCAAAGAATAATTTTAATTGAAAAAAGACGATTAGTAGAAGAACATGGGAACGAATAATGCATCGCCGGCAATAAAGGTGTCGTTTTTACGTCGCAGGAATGCGACGAGTGAGTGAGTGAAACAACTTTATTTGGGCCGCAATAGACGCGAGTAACTCAACGTCACCTGGTTAGGCCCACTCAGGCACCATCAGGTGAAACCTGACTGCCCTCTCGCGAGCCCTCTGGACTGCCAATATTTGAGAGGTCTGGCCCTTGGCCCTAATGAGCTTCATTTCCTCTTAGGTGAAATGGGGACTGGCAGAGGCGCAGCCCCACAGGACATGCTCGACGAAACAAATGCCTCTTGTAGTGAAGGTGTTTATGAATATGGTTCCGCGCATTTTTCGCGTCAGACAACAGATCTGAGAAAAAACTATCATCGTCAGCAATGTATCGAGCCACTGCTCGCTGGTTCGTCGTAGTCGTCGTCTTCCCAAGCTGGCTCGGTGATCTTCGTCGTGCTAACGTTTCCATACTGCTCCTCCCTCTGCGAAGGCGCCGACTGCACTGGCCCAGCCGCTAGTCGGTGGGGTGATTTTGGTCTCAAATTATTTGCCTCAATATATCGCAAAATGAAAACACGAATGTTTAACACGAATAAACGCGGATGTAAAAAAAGAAATGTGTGTGCGCACCTTTCGTCACTATGACCACCGGTCAAGACAATAAGTGTGTTCGTACCTTTGTTCGAAATTCGCGTCGGCTCCTTGGCGTTTGCTACACAGCCTTGCTGGTCATCCGCCTTCACAGAATGCAGTGGCTCATGATTTTTTTCCTTACCTTGGTTCTGCATTCTGTGAGCTCCCGTTCTTGCACTTACTTGAGTTCCAAAATACGTAGAAAAGTCGCTAACAGATGTCTGAAAATAAATGGGTAAGCTTTGACTAAGCGCGCAGCCACATCTTTTATACTGCGTGGGTAACGGCGCTGCCTCTACACACGCTATAGGTCTCGTGCGCTCGCATGGCAGCGCCGGCGCTCCGGTGAATTCTAGTGTATTACCTGCTGAAACCACAACATGATCTTCAGGCAGGCCGTACCGGGAGACTCTGGATTAATTTCGACCACCTGATTCTTACTTTTTCTTTAGCGTGCACCCAATTCACGATACAAGGGCGTCCTTGCGTTTCGTCCCCGTCGACATGCGGTCGCCGCGGCCGCAATTTGATCCCCGCGGCCTCACGCTTAGCCGAAACGCTTCAGCGGCCCCGCCGAACACACTCTGTGCTCCATTCGCGGTTTGTTGCCTCAGATTATGTTAGGCGGCTGTCGCCGTTTAATAATGGCGTCGTGAAACGAGCCCCGCCTGCTATTTTGCGGCTACCGTACGCTAGTTCAAAGGAAGCTGCTTCGGTTTAACTGCAGCGTTCGCTTCGCAGTGCTGACTTGTACGCATTGCGCATCTCGCATTGCGTTAAGGAAAGAAATGAGCCGTGCTGTCAGTTTGCTGCAAATCTTGGGAAAGTGCGCAGCACAAATAAGAAGGGCGCACTGCGAATTGCGCTTAGACATGAGCACACTGTTTTGTCGCTGCGCATTCCGGTCGTTATCGCAACACCTGTCATGTGTAGCGCTTTCATTTTATTGCAAGCCGCGTGCCATCGCCAGCTTGGCCCGTAAACGAAAGAGGTCAACCTGGGCCACCAGTGGCACAGGTTGGCGCACAGAACTCGCCAGCTACCGAGCCAAAGACATTAGGATACCAAAATTGAAAGGGCGTGTATTTTTAGTATTCTGCGCATGAATCAAAGTTCTTTTTCTGCGGCTACTGCAATGCCCCACCCAAGGTTTCTTTTCATTGCAAGAGCAATTATACAGACTCTCCAGGCGCATGTCTTCCGTCGGCGTCGCCTTCGCCGTCGGCGTCTCTGTGAGGTTCCGTATAAGTGAAAGCGTGTGAGTGTGAGTCAGCGAACGCAGTTCAATTTCACGTGCGCCAGCGAGGAACGCGGCCCGGGTGCGTGCCCTCCCCTGTGGCGCACGAGGCAGGGGGGTCTGACGAGGGAGGAGGGAACGTGCTCATCAACGGTGACGCGTTGATGAGCACGTTCATTGCTACCATCACTTCATCGTGCTCACAGCTTCGGCACAAGTATTTCAAGTACGCATTAATTCCAGCCCCCTTTCAACTTAAGGACCACAGGAAGAATAACTTCCCTCCTCCGTGGTCAGGCATTACAGGGCAGTCACGAAAGTACATTCGTTTGAAAGTCTGGACGCAGGTTCGTCGTCAACAACTTCCTTCGGGTTTACGGGGTATCCTGTACAGGAATGTTCGAAATGAGTCATTTCGAGTTCAGGGCTTCACTCCTCAACGGCATTTATCTGACAGAAGAGACACGTCTCCTGTGGCAACATTGTGTGCTCATTGTGGGTTCGATAATAGCGTTGCTACACATCACGGTTATCAGCCAGAAAACACAAATGACTGGCTCCCAGTAGTGAATGTCATTAGTGTCGGCTTGAATACTCCTGATAGCCGTGCATCTTAACTATAGCTCTAGGCCATTGCGCCACGTGGTCCAATGTCACCACGTGGCCAATGGCAATGGCCAGAATCCGATACTCTTATCGGATTCTGATCGCGCCGTGTAAACAGATATAGCAAATAAAGTGTTGACAGATAGGAAAGTGTTCACAAGGATGTCTAAACACTAAAAACCACTGGTGAGACTCCTTGTTGCAGCACAAAAAGCACAACCATAAACGGGCAATCAAGTCAAAGCACCGGCTTAACAGTTCCAAGGGTACCACCAAACAATTTAAGTAGAATGCAAAAAGAGATGTATGGAACTAGAAATTTCGCAACACCTTATTTTTTGTGCTTAAGAATAACGGTTACCAAAACATCGCTAAGCTGTCATCCCAGAAACGCAGCAAGCAGCCAGAATGAAACTGCGCTGTGAAGCATGCTCAGTTCTCAGCGTTAAATGCACGAGCACCTTCACTGTCCGTCGGACCAGATAAGTGGACCTCGAACGTCATCCTTCCGTCTCGAAGGTAACCACGACATTTCAAGGAAGAGAGGCTTCCCCAGAACAAGCGGTGAAAATGATTCGCTGTGTCCCGATCGCGAACACAAGTACAATGCTTGTCAGATGCATGCATGTAGAGAGCCTGGATATTTTTCGGGTGCAACGCCGACACGTACCATCGAGGTAACGACGACCGAGAGCCCTCCGGCATCCCGTTGAACTGAATCTCCACAGCGAGACACGTAGATGCCTCAACGACAGCCGTAGCGACAGTTAGATTAAGATACGTGTCTCCCGTGTGTGGCACAGTCACGCGAGCAAATTGCCTCTCCTGTTCTTGGCACTGGAAAATTTCGTCAGCGTTTTCGATGGCCAGGAGGTACCTGCCCTCGGGTGTCCTCCGCCAAGCAGACAGGCCGTTCGCAGCGCATTGCTTAAATGACGAACGCTTTCGACACGACGGAAGCACTTGCCCCACTATAAGTAGTGAGACGTGTCCGCGTCGGCTCCCGCTTTATGGGCAGTTTTGACCAGATTTTTCTCTCTTTGGTGCCTAATTCTGTGCTAAGCGGATCCGCGAAGTTACACGGTATACCGGGATATAGAACCTTTTTCAGTGAGTGGACTGTACTTGATTTTACGGCCTTTCTCGTCGAGCCTACGCCACCGGAGGTGTTAACCCTTAACGCCGAACCCGCCGTGCTCGTGGGCCGCGCCGGCTCCCCGGCCGCTTGACGCTTTTGTCATGATGGAATACGCTGTGGAAGGCGAAGATATTGCTCCGGAAGACGTTTCGGAGGATGCTGGCTGGAAAATTAACACCCAGAGGAATTCTACGACCAAGCCAAGGCCATCATACGGCGGCAACGCTGTTAGCCCTAACGGCGGGCCGGGACCCAAGAACGGCAAAGTGAGTCGAAACTCGCACGCTAGCGTCAAGAAGGGTATCATCCTTCGCGGTAAAATGCCTCCGCTGCCGAAAAATGATATCAAGATTATCGTCAGGATAAGGGGAGGTCTGAATATTGCTAAAATTGGTGCGGCCACGGTGGCTGATGCAATCGCGGCTACTGCTTGCCTAGACGAGGCAAAGCGAGAAGGGGACACGATCTGACCCAATTATCAGGAGAATATTGTGGTGGTTAGCACGCCGGAAGAAGAAAATGCTGCGAAGTACGTGAGGATCAAGGATTTATGCATTGCTGGGCACATGCATGAAGCTGCGGCATATCGTGCGGCGCCGCATAAAACGTGCAAGGGAATCATAAGAAATGTTCCTCTCAGCGAGGGACCCGAAGCGCTCAGTCGGAAGATTGTCAACCCGCGTAATCCCCTGGCCCTGGCGGCAAAACGCATCAAGGAGTCGGGTACGGTCATCGTCGCCTTCGATGGATACAAGGTGCCCAACTACGTTCGTTATGGTAACGCGCTGGTTCGGTGCACGCTTTACCGCAAGCAGATTGGTGTTTGTTATGCTTGTGGAAAGCTGGGGCATCGCGCTGACGTCTGCCCCTCGCCGGAAGAAGTGGTTTGCAGGGGCTGCGGTTCAACCAATCCCAGTGAGGCCCACTGGTGTACGCCCAAGTGTGAACTGTGTGAGGGAGAGCATATCACGGCTGCCAAGGAGTGCCAGCAGCGGTTCCGTACCCCATATGTGGTCCGGCGCCGTCGTTTTGAGCGGGCTATGGCGGACATCAAGGCGGAGGATGAAGAGAAGGGAGGCTTCAGGTACGACGACAGCCAGTTCCCGACGTTGGGGAAGACACTGGAGAGCGGGCAAGGACAAGATCGTGGGTGTCGACGTTCAAGGTCAAGATCAAGGAGACCAGGTAGAGCATCTCACAGCCGCTCCGGTGGCCGGTCTGGGAGCAGATCGGCGTCTAAGGTGCGCTTCGGACTGGACGGACAGTTGGGAACTGAGACTGCACGTGGCCCCAACGGGACTGCGGGACAGGGTGTTCGCAAGAGTGGTATGCTGCAGGGTCTACAAGGCAAGGGCCCCAGTGGAGCGGCAAGTGGTACTACCTGGACGGAGCGCACAAGTGCTCGAACGGAGATGCCTAGTTTGGTAAGGCCAGAGCAAAGCAAGAATGAGGCGAGATTCAAGAGGCTAGAACAGGAAAACGCAGAGTTGAGAGAAATGGTGAGGCTGCTTAGGGCAGAAATCTCGGCCCTTAAGGGTGTGGCAGGACCTGCACCGGCCGAGAGGGCAATGCATGAGCCCATAGAGAGCATGGATTTTGCTGATGTAGGTTTAGGCTAGTGGGTCGCGCCCCTCAAAGAGGAAGGCGATGACTCATGAGGCGGAGCCCGCGTCGAGGAAGTTGAGATCTGAGGTGAAGGAGATGCTGTCGAGTGTTGTAGATAGTGTTAAGCAGGTCAATGATGGTCTGGCGCAGCTGAATACGCGTCTCACAGAGTCGCTCGGCTCGATTGATGGAGGTTCAAGGATCTGCAATGTAGAATAGAGGTGTTCGAAAACAAATCCAGTCTGAGTGCCTCTCCCCTTCTTCAGTCGGCTGGTTCCTCGACAGGGAAGACTCAGGTTCAGCAAGATGGCTCGCTGCAACTACTTCAACATGGCGCGACAAAATGAGGCTTTTTGTGTGTGGCAATGGAACTGTAGGGGGTATGCTCGTAAACGGGCGCCTCTACAGCAGTATATTCGCGCGTGTAAGGGTAGGCCGCAGGCTATTCTACTGCAGGAGAGAATGGCGGAAGAAGTTTCTCTGACGGGCTACCGAACCGTCTTCGGCGGCTCCAAAGCTCGGCGGACCTGCATTCTGTTGGATAGCAAACGGACGCATGTGATTCATGATCTTAAGATACCTTTAAGTTCCCTGGAATATGTCATGATTGAGGTGATTCCAAACCGGGTGAACAAGAAAAGCGTGTTTATTCTGAACGTGTATAGTGCCCCGAGGGACAGGGTGCAGAGATTCAAGCTGCTTCTGCAGAAGGCTTCTAAGCTTGCCGGGGACCATCCGCTGATCGTGGCTGGGGATTTTAATGCTCCGTATCACGTGTGGGGTTACAAGCATGACACAGTAAAAGGGAGAGACCTTTGGCAGAACGCTGCGGAGTTTGACCTTACGCTGGTCACTGACCCTGCCTTTCCGACACGTATAGGGACGTCGACGTGTAGGGATACTACCGCTGACCTCTGCTTTGTAAAGAACGCAGCCAAGCCTAGTTGGTGCAATCTTGCCGAAGACCTAGGTAGTGATCATTATATTAACCAAGTCGTTTTTTAGGTTGAGGGTAGGCGCCCTAGGGCGTTAACGTTTATAGACTGGGATAAGTTTCGGATGATCCAGGAGGAGAGAGGAGAAAGGGGGAAGGAATTCGAAGGCCTGTACCGGCCGTCCCTGGAGGATTGGGTCACCCAGGTGAGGGAGGATGTAAAGGAGGCTACGAAGGATATCACTACGGATTTGGAGGTGGATAGTGTTGATAGCAGGCTGGCCCATCTGATTGAAGCCAAGCGGTCTATGCTGGCTAGGTGGAAGGGGCAGAGGCTTAATCGCAGGCTGCGTAAAAAGATTTCCGAGCTGAATAAGCTGATTGAGGAGCACTGTAAGCTTTTTGTCTAGGCAACAGTGGGATGAGGTATGCAACTCGGTGGACGAGCAGGTGCGCCATGGGAGGTCGTGGGGCTTGCTTAAGCATTTGCTGAACAACTCCAATACGAGGGTTAGTCAGGGGCACGTCTTTGCTAGAGCTGTACACGAAGCAGTGGGGTCTGCCTCGGAGGAAGAGCTAGTTGAAAAGCTGGCCAACAAATACGTTCCTGTTGCGGACCCGGATGCTTTTCTGACGGAGCAGGCCTACACGGAAGAGGACAACTTTTCCCTAGATGAGGACTTTTCTGTGGAAGAGGTACGCACGGTTTTGCATAACCTTAAGAGCAAGTCGGCTCCCGGAGCGGACGGGATTTCGAACAAGCTTTTGAAAAATCTGGATGACAGGTCAATCAAGTACCTTACCGGGGAGGTTAACGCTACGTGGAGAGACGGGGTGGTTCCGGTGCAGTGGAAGACAGCTCTCACGGTGCTGATTCCCAAGGCTGGCAAAGTCCCGAGCATTGATAACTTAAGGCCTATTTCGCTCACTTCGTGTGTGGGCAAGGTAGCCGAGCATGCGGTGCTTAATCGGCTTACAAGGTACCTTGAGGAGAACCAGGTCTACCCCCACACTATGATTGGTTTTAGGGCCGGGCTGTCGACTCAAGACGCAATGAAGCTCATCAAGCATCAGGTCATTGATGGAGATGGAAGGGGCGTTAAGGCCATCCTAGGGCTGGACCTGGAGAAGGCTTTTGACAACGTTCGGCACTCTTCTATTCTTAAGTCCATTTCGGATCTAGGCCTCGGCGCACGCTTTCATGACTATGTCAGGTCCTTCCTGTCCGGCAGGAAGGCTACCTTGATGGTTGCGGAGCTGGAGTCAAAGATGTTAAATCTTGGAGACAGGGGCACTCCTCAAGGGGCCGTCATCTCGCCCACATTGTTCAATCTGGCCATGGTCGGATTGACCAAGAAGCTCTTGGAGATTGGGGGGATTAGGCACACCATTTATGCAGATGACGTGACCATATGGTGTCCCGGTGGTAGTGAGGGCTATATCGAAAGTGTTCTGCAGGAGGCAGTAGATGTAATTGAGAATTATTTGGACCCGACGGGGTTAAGGTGCTCCCCCTCCAAGTCGAAATTGTTGCTGTACAGTCCCACTAGAAGGGGACGCAAGCCAAGGGGATGGATCTCCGTGGACCAGCTGAGCATTCAGCTTCGTACAAGAAATGGCGATCTCATACCTAGGGTTGATAAGATCAGGGTTCTGGGGATGACTGTTGAGTCGACCGGCGCCAACACGCTGACGATCCAGAAGATCATTGCCAAGACAGAGAATGCGGTACGCCTAGTGAAGAGGGTGGCCAACAGGCAGACGGGGTTCAAGGAGGATAGTCTCATTAGACTTATGCACACATTTGTATTGTGTCACTTTACTTATGTGGCGGCCATGCACAAGTGGAAACCATCGGAGAAGGAGAAGCTTGACACGCAGATTTGGAAGATCACGAAGAAAGTGTTAGGAGTGCCAATGTGCACCAGCACCGACCGACTTCTCCAGCTGCGAATTCATAATACCTTGGATGAGATAGCTGAGGCTCAGGAGAGGACGCAGATGGTCCGTCCCTCTACGACTAGCACGGGTCGGCATATTCTGAGAGAGTTAGGTGTTCCTCAGGAGAAGATTTCGCAACTTCATGTCGGTATTCCCGTGAAGATCCGTAATCGGTATCACGTCAAGCCTGTTCCCAGGAACATGCATCCGGAGCGAAAAGTTGGTAGAAGAAAGGCCAGGGGAGCTTGCCCACTGAGACTCATTCGGGATGAGAATCAGAAGGTTGGCTTCGTCGATGCTTCTTTTAACGAGGAGAGAAAGGTGTTTACCATAGTTGTCGTGGACAATGAGGGCAGTCTCGTTAACGCTGCTACCGTTCGGACTGATAGGCCAGAGGTCGCGGAGCAAGCGGCTATTGCGCTCGCCTTGGTTGACAGGCGCAGGCCTTTTGTATATAGCGATTCAAAGTCGGCCGTTATGGCCTTTGAGAAGGGCTCGGTGGCTAAGGTTGCTTTTAAAATTATACAGACATGTGAGATCTCTCAACACTACTTATGTTGGTTCCCTGCTCACCTTGGGATGATCGAGGGAGCCCCTCCGAATCTCAATGAGTCCGCTCATGAGGCAGCGCGAGATCTTACCCTCCGCTCTGCCCCACGCAACGGCGTGGCGGTACTCCCCGAGAACAGAGACTCCCCTTTCACATACAATGAAATCACGAAGTATTACCTTCTTAATCGCAGGGTTTACAGTGTGCCGCATCCTAAACTAAACAGGGCTCAGGCACTTACATTACGCTTACTACAGACTGGTATTTATCCTTGCCCACGGAGACTGAACATGTTCTATCCAGAGACGTATACAGAGCCTTATTGCCAAGATTGTGGTGCTTTAGCCACGCTCGAACACATGCTCTGGTCTTGCGAAAGAATTGAAGACTCGGAGATCAAGGATGCGTCCAGGTGGGAGGCTGCACTTCGCAGCCCGGACCTGGATGAACAATTCTGGGCTGTCCAGCAGGCTCACGACGTGGCCGTGAGGCTTGGCCTTCCGGTCCCGACGTGGGAGCGGCCCGCTTAGTGATTAATTATCTCTACTTGCAGGACCAAATAAAGTTTTCCTTCCTTCCTTCGACACGACAGAAGAAAGGCACGCAGTGACTGCAAGTTGGCGAGGATTCGGCGGGGCGTCTTGCCGCAAACGCTCCAGAGCGCTTACTGCCAAGCTGACCAAGCGTTCCAGCCTTCGAAGTATGAGCGTGTTCTCCAAGCACAACGGCTCCTGTGACGACGGGCTGGTTTCCCGCACAGGATTTCACCCAGAAGATGGCTGGTGCGACACCGTCAAAGATATTGCGGCCGGGATTTGGGCCACTTCTTCCTTTAAGTTGTGCTCAGATACTACGAGCGCGCGCGCGAGCTCAGCGAACCCGGCTTCCCAACTTCTGACCTGCTCGGCAACCTCATTCGCCTGACTTTTAACTGCAGCCAGCCGCTGACCCTGGTGACTCAAAGCAGCTTGCAGATATTCCAGCGCGCTGGTCGCGTCTTGCAGTGTCAGCGCTGCAGAGCCACCGGCACGGCAACCGATCACGTAGTGCGATGGTAGGTTCTTGTGCGCGACGCCCTCGCCGCAACGCAAACACTCCACGACGTGCATTCGTTCTCGCAGTGCCTGAGTACACCTTCCCCGGTGCCCACGAACTCGCGCCCGTGTGCTTCGTTTCAGCAGCAAACCTAGGTAGGACAAAAAAAACAAATTGAAACATTTTGGCAGAACTATGCATTTTTTGTTCGTAGGCAGATAGAAAGAAAGCGTAGGCGTCACGACTCGGCATCGCACGACAACGGAAAGTTACGTGACGGCAAGGGAAGATATGTTCCGCAGATTATCGAAAATTGTCCGTAGTAAGATTTCAACTTCTCTCTTTCAAGAACAGCCTTTACAGTTTTCATAAAAACGCGTCCAAGATGAAGCAGAAAGCAACATATACGACAGGACTGGCGCTACATCCAAGTGGCGTTTATTTCAAACGATCATCCATTTATGCACTGCACATCAGGTACATCATGCCCTCATCATCATACACACAAAAGATTGCATAATTGCATCATATCATACACACGATTGTATGGTCAATCGGTTCATGTGCATAGATACCTCGAAAGAAACGTCACTTTTTTTTGCAAAACTAAAGACGGACAGCGGACGTACTTATCACCTGCTTTCCTTATAAAATATGCTTCAACTATTTCATGTTCTGTTTATGTTTTCTTTCCTCAAGAGAGTTGTGTTACCAAACATGCTTGTGCATGCGCACTTGTTGCAGCGTTCAGCCAAGTGACTACCGTATCCTTTTCTACTGTCATTATTGTGTCGTCTAGTTTGTCATCGAAGCACTGGCCAGTTTGTCCTACATAAGCACGTCCACAATCTAAGGGTATCTGATATGCACTATCTGAAGTACACTCCGTGTAATTGGTCCGATGATTAGTATGACATTGTATGCGTTTCTGGTGTTTTTTTGTTTTGAATGTCAAACTGCTGACAATCTACAAGACGATGAAGACACTAGATTTGCGGCCTTTTCAAATTGTGTGCAACTTTATAGAAGTATGGAATTACATGCACATGTCTTTTGTCACAATCTTTGGTTGGGCACTTCCGTCCCCATTTTAATATTTGAAGCAATGTTTCAGACAGATCAAATGACAGACATTAGACATCCGGCATGTTTCAATCTGTCTACTTGTCTAGACACACTACGCTCAATTTGGTGAACACATGACTTTTGCAAAGCACCATAAATGTAAGTGTTGGGTGTGCCCCTCTTTATCAGTTTCGAATTTCGAAATTCGAATTTGCTCTTGAACTGCCAAATGACAACTATATTCAGTTTCTAGATGTTAAGACCTTATTTTCGTCAGCACGCATGCTGGAGATACAACCCAAGATCGAATAAAAGTGTTTTGCCTTTCCATAGCGCACATTCGAAAAGATCTACATCTTCTCCAAGCAGCGTTTAGAGCACGCTTCCATATTCCGTCTGATCTAAATCAGCGTAGAGGTAAGATTTCATAGCAAGGGTCGATGCTGGCATCAACAAGCGGTGTCAACTACTATCTAAATATTTAAGAGAAACTAACGAGTGATATTAACCGAACGCGCATCAAATAAGGTACCCTCCTGAAATATGAATATCAACGCAGTTGTCACAGCTGCCCTGCAAAAGCACAACATGGGCAGCCAAAAGTCGGGTGACGACACCCCTTTAATTTCTCAACAGATGTGTGACGTCATGAACTTTACCAGTCTCTTTATAGGCGCAGTTAACGGTTTACTAGCAAAAGAGCCGAATTTCACCAGTTCAATTCTGAGAACCATCTCTTCAAAAAAAAAAATGGCCCAGGCAGCTGCCCGGGCCATTTTTTATGCACTAGTGCATAACACTGAAAATTTGTGACGTCACACTTAAATTGCCTGTTCTCTGGGCGCGGCGCGAAATTCAGGAAATGTTAGTGTGCCTTTCTTTTTGCGGAATCAGTCAATGTGCAGTTATGAAAGGATACCAACGGAATCATAGTTATTTCTGCTGGATATTTTATGATTCTGCAATTTCAATATACCCACCTTTGCGTTAGGCTTGCAGATATAGGGTGCTGCAACTAATGGAAATTAAAGTTACGGAAAGAAAGCGCGAACGAAACCGTTTTTTATTGTTGGTGTCGTTTATGGGCGCTTTAATAAACCATTACTCGGTTAAATGAACAATAAATAATTGTCTACTCACTTGCAATGCGTCGTCAGCGCTCCTTGCAGGGAAACCGGCACCGCGGCGCTCCGATTCCTCGAATGGCTCTTGATCCAGCGGACACAGTCTGGCGCCAGCTACCGAGCTGGCTGCGTGGCAGGATTGGCAAACAACGTGCGAGCACGGCAGCAACGCCGTCCGTTTCGGGATCATGCGGCAGAGGGCGCACATACTCGAATTTGGCACCTCGTCAACGAACCGCGTCGGTCGCCAGTTGACGCCAGCGACGGCGTGGTCGCGAAAACGGTGCACCCGCCGTTGTCCAGTAAAAGGCATGGCGATGACTTCAGGCATGAATCCAGCGCTCACACATCAGCGGACGGGCTTTCTGATCTAGCTTGCGTACCTATTCGGTGGTCTCGTGCGCGTCGGCTTACATAACAACAAGTACAGATAGATAGAGCCCCCTTTCTTTCGTTACTGCGCATACCACACTGTGCAATTTTTGCTCCTTCACCCTGGGCACAATAGTGGGTGGGCGCAATGGCCTTAAACAAACAAGAAAGGTCCGTACTTCCTGTGCATCACACCATCTTGAAAGAAATAAACATCGATGACGCGCGATCTTGGCAGACCTAGAAGCATACCGCTTACAGATAAATGTTTTAGTTGGATCTTAAAGGATTATCGAACTTCGCATTTATGTGTTTCTGAAAAAGCGCACGCGGGGTGCACGTGCGTTTTTGGCATCTGAGGCTAGAACTCGGTTCTGTCTGGCACTTTGCAGTATGAAGGTCTGGCATGGTGTGCGCATTAATTACCAAATGGGTGGGTGCCACACCTTGCCAATTCATAAAGAAAAGTGGACACTGCTAACATTGCGCACAAAGAAAACTTCCCTTCAAGTAATGTCACTCCTTAACGATATCACGATATTCACGACATCACCGCAGACGGCCTGGCTCACTGTTCCAATTTTTCAGTTTTCGGGACGTTGCGCTAATCTTTGAGAATTGCGTAAGTCCTCTCAGTTCCACGGAATGGACAGTATAGTTTCGGCCATGATACTACGTGTCACAAGTGAACAGGCGCAGTTGCCGCAATTACAACGCTGACATCCATTTTTTCTGTCAATCGCACTGGACACGAGCACCAAACACGGAGGGAGGAAAAAAAAAAGACTTGAAAGGAGCATCCCGGAACCATCTTGAAGCCTAGTCACAAAAAATTTACGCCAAAACCCATGCCACGATGACTGTGGACGGTAGTGCGATTAGACTTTCATTGCTTCGGATACATGTGACGTATCCGTTATAGGTAAAGCCACTTGCTTGCCAGTGTCCCACATGAGCATGATGGCGACGCGGTCAGGATGGTGTAATGAGGGAGAAGGGATGACGTCGATGGAGAGACAGATCTGGTGGGACGATGTTGGCATGACGACAATGACATGACGATTGTGGAATGATGGTGTTGGTTTAACGACGGCGACACGTGACATGGAGGGGATTAAGATAGTGGATGACAAGTGCATGCCGACGACGGAATGACGACAAGCGGATGCCGAAGTTGGAATGACCACGACGGCACGACCACGACGTTATGAGGACGACGGTTTGACATAGGGTACATCACATCGGCTGTTTAGTAGCTGTCATGCATATAGTGACGGCGTTGGCGTGACAATGGTAAGAATCACGACTGAATGGCATCACCATTGCGATGCAATGACGAAGAAAGTACGACGTTGCCAATACGACAAAGGCGTTGTGATGACGCCGGTATGACGACAACGAGATTTCGTTTATAAAGGGATAACGATGGCAAAACTAACGCGCGACGACGACACGATGATGACAGTGGCACGACGACGATGGTATTACTGTGTTAGCACAGCGACGATAGGAGAACCACGATGGCACGACAACGAAGGTACGACAACGAATGCATGACGAAGATCGTATGACGACTACGCATTGAAGCTAATGGCACGACAATTGTATGGAGGCGAGGGGATGACGATGAGTGTCTGACGATGATGGAGTGACGAAGGCAGCAATTTGAGTGAAATCGCAAAGCTTCAGTAACGATGTCGAAACGAACACGACGGCTCAAGGTGATGGTATGACAACGGCAGGCTCAAAACGGCCGATGTGAGCAAAGAATGCTAATCGCGTTAAAAATGAAAGCCAACCAGAACTTTTCTAAATAGAGGCATAAGAGCAGCTGTGGCGTTCGAACACAAGATTTCTTGCTCTCCCAAGCTTTTTCAGACTTTCCAATGACGAAAGGTAAATACAAGTCATTCACAAATTTTGTCAGCAAGTACTAGTTTTGCATGAGTACAACAGTGTTGCACGGGCACCAAGTTTCTAATAAAACCGGAAATAACATGAAGGCATTGTCACTCGGTTCGTCCTTCATGACGGTCACTAGCGAGTGTGCTGCCGATGAGATTTTTCCTCTCCTCTTTCACATGTTACTTCAGGCTTACAACAAGGCAGCGTTCTTGGGCTGTTACTATTTCTAATATACATTGATGTCTTACCGAATAACATTTCCTCACACGTGCAAATTTTTGCGGACGACTGCATTTTTTATGGTTCCATCAAGGGTGTCGATGATCATACCTCACCCGCCGTGGTTGCTCAGTGGCTATGGTGTTGGGCTGCTGAGCACGAGGTCGCGGGATCGAATCCCGGCCATGGCGGCCGCATTTCGATGGGGGCGAAATGCGAAAACACCCGTGTACTTAGATTTAGGTGCACGTTAAAGAACCCCAGGTGGTCGAAAATTTCCGGAGTCCTCCACTACGGCGTGCCTCATAATCAGAAAGTGGTTTTGGCACGTAAAACCCCAAATATTATTATTATGATCATACCTCAAAAAAGACCTAGAATTTATTTCTCTTTGGTGTAACACTTCGCTTATCAACCTAAACTTTTATAAAAGTAAAATTCTCTCTTTTAGCCACCAGCATACTGACACTAAATTTTTATCGCATCAATAACATCACTATTTCGCATGATACTCAATATACGTATCTTGGTGTCAACCTAACTTCGACTATATTGGCACGCACTAGTTACGCTAGAGGTCGAGGAAGAAGTGTGCGTGGTAGCTGCTGCAAACACGAACTGTAAACGGCTGTTCGCTCAGAACGGACTGGCTGGCTTTTCCTCTCGTGACAAACTGGTGGAGGTGCTGGGTACGCATCCATCGTATGTCTACGGGTCCTGAACCAGAAGCTACCGACGCCAGTACCTCGGGGACGGCAGAAATCTATCGAAGCAGCCGTCGCCTCCAAGGTCTTCCACCGCAATACAGTCCCCTGGCAAGCTCCGTGAGGAAGATGTCAACAACTACCGCAAGCCAAACCGAGGTGATCCCAAATGCTCCCGTACCATGCATTCTCAACGCGCCTCGCACGCCTAACCCGTTCCATGGCGACGCCTTTGAGGACGTTGAAGACTGGTTGGACCATTTCGACCGGGTCGCCGCCTTTAACGACTGGGACGATCGCCGTAAATTGAAGAACGTCTACTTTTCCCTTTTAGACGCGGCGAGAGTATGGTACGAGAACCACGAAGCCTCATTTACCAGCTGGCAGGAGTTTTACCGACTGCTATGCGAAGCCTTCTGCACTCCCGAAAGGAAAGAAAGAGCGGAACAGGCACTGTCTTCGAGGTTCCAAATGCCAAACGAAACCGTCGCCATGTTCGTCGAAGACATGACGCGATTGTTCCGTCGGGCGGACCCACTAATGCCAGAAGACAAGAAGGTGCGTCTGTTAATGCGAGGCGTAAAGGAACAGCTTTTCGCGGGCCTCGTGCGTAATCCTCCTGCAACAGTCTCTCAGTTCGTTCGTGAGGCAACAGTCATGGAACGTATGCTTCGGCAGCGGCTCTCGCAGTATGAACGCCAGACCACCATGACTGCTGCATGCCCTCTCGTACCTGCAAATGATGACAGGGAGTCACTTACCGAGCTAATACGACAAATTGTTCGAGAAGAACTGCAAAAGTCCTATGCATCGGCTTCGACACCTCCTAGTGCCGCGGTTCTTACGGATGTCATTCGAGAAGAAATCGGCAAAGTGGTTCATCCCTCGCCACCAACACGACCCGACCCTCCCACGTTCTCGTACGCGGATGCTCTTCGGGCTTGCGCGCCGTCGACGGGCCGTTTTTCGCAGCCGCCTGCTGGGATTTCTCGACGCTCCCAAAGTCCAATCCACCGCACGAATCCGCCAGCACCCTTTCATCCAGGTCCGCGCAAATCTACAGTATGGCGCGCCCCCGACAACAGTCCGTTGTGCTATCACTGCGGGGAGGCTGGTCACATGTATCGCGATTGCCAGTACCGACGGATTGGTCTGCGGGGATACCATCCGGACGCCCGTTGCCCGCGCTATGGCGACCGCCCGCACGAAATCGAGAAATACTTAGAAAGTAACGGGCTTCCTCCTGCCCAACAGCGAAGACAGTCACGGTCGCCTTCACCTCGTCGGTACGCGTCACCGAACCGTGCTCGACCCGCCTTTGATTCCGCTGGAGTCAACGGTGGAAGCCCGCGCCGGGGAAACTGAAAACGGCGACCTCCGGGGGTGAGGCCGCTGTCATGCGAACCGTCAAATATCCTCCGCCGACGCCATCCCCTCGCGACGTACCACTGACGCCTTCATTCGCAACTGCAAAAAAAAACTTCTGCTGCTATTACTGCTTCAATCGACGGTTATCCAGTAACTGCACTTGTAGATACGGGAGCTGACTACTCGGTTATGAGTGCTTCACTGGCGACTCGGCTACGCAAGGTGCTGACAGCGTGGGACGGCCCACATCTGATTACGGCCGGAGGACACCTCGTGTCACCCATTGGACGATGCACCGCCAGACTTGCAATTTCCACTTCGACTTTCGTAGCGTCTTTCCTTGTGCTGCCCAAGTGTTCTCGGCTAGTTATACTGGGCATGGATTTTCTCCAGGAATATGGGGCGATCATTAACCTTCGTGACTTGTTCGTGACTTTTTCTAACTATGTTTCTTCGGATTCGAATGTGGCGGATGAACATCACCGCGCGGCTTTACGCGTGGTCGATGACTGCGTGACGTTACCGCCTCGAAGTAGCATCTTCGTCCTCGTTGAATGCCCTCAAGAACAACTAGGAATAGGCATCGCCGAAGGTAACCTCACCATATTGCTGGATCGCGAAGTCGGCGTCGCACGAGGTCTCGTAGAGCTCCAACATAGGCAAACCACGATTCTAGTTACGAACTTCAGTGGCGAATACAAACACTTTGCGAGGCATACCACCATGGCCTACTTTGAAACGGTGGCCGAGTCCAACGCCTGTGCTTCGGTAACGACAATCTCGATTCCGGAATCCAGCGATGTGGACTTGGCCAGTCACATCAACGTCAACCCACAGCTCGACCAAGACGAGAAGGAGAGGCTCCTTACTCTGCTATCGTCATTTAGCGACTGTTTCGCCACCACGTCGAAGGTCAAACAGACTTCTTTAATCAAACACAGAATCATCACTGAACCGACCGTCCAACCTGTTCGCCAACACGCTTATCGCGTGTCGCAAAGAGAACAGGATGCTATTCGTCATCAAGTGAAACAAATGCTCGACGATGATGTCATTCAACCATCGACAAGTCCTTGGGCTTCACCTGTTGTATTAGTTAAAAAGAAAGACGGTTCACTAAGATTCTGTGTCGATTATCGCAAACTGAACAAGGTCACGAAAAAAGACGTTTACCCACTTCCTCGAATTGACGACTCCTTGGATCGCCTGCGACATGCCCGTTACTTCTCTTCAATGGATCTACGTAGTGGGTACTGGCAAATTGAAGTTGACGAACGGGACCAGGAAAAAACGGTGTTTATAACACCCGACGGTCTCTATCAATTTAAGGTCCTCCCTTTTGGATTGTGTTCCGCTCCGGCCACATTTCAACGCATGATGGACACAGTTTTATCTGACCTCAAGTGGAACTCGTGTTTAGTCTACTTAGACGATGTAGTTGTTTTTTCCACCACGTTTGAACAACACATCCAGCGGCTTGAGGCGGTTCTTCAAGCTATCCGCACCGCCGGCCTCTCCCTGAAGCCCGAAAAATGTCACTTTGGCTACGAGGAGCTCAAATTTATAGGTCATATTGTCAGCAGCACCGGTGTGCGCCCTGACCCTGACAAAGCCCTGGCAGTTGCTCTGTTCCCGATACCGAAGACAAAACACGATGTCCGCCGATTTTTAGGGCTTTGCGCGTATTACCGCCGTTTTGTACCCAATTTTTGTGAAATTGCCGAACCTTTGCAACGACTCATCAAGAACGACGTCACAGTTGTTTGGGGCCCAGCACAATCCGACGCCTTCCACGACCTTCAGCGACGTCTACAGACACCACCGATCCTTGGTCACTTTGACACCGAGGCTGACACAGAAGTGCATACTGATGCTAGTAACGTTGGTATCGGAGCGACACTCGTTCAGTTTCAAGCTGGTGTTGAGCGCGTTATTGCGTATGCCAGCCGAACCTTGTCCGCTGCTGAAAAAAACTACTCAGCAACTGAAAAAGAATGTCTGGCAGTCATATGGGCTATCCAGAAGTTCCGCCCATACCTGTACGGACGCCCCTTCCGTGTCGTCAGCGACCGCCACTCTCTCTGCTGGCTGGCGAATCTCAAAGATCCTTCAGGCCGTCTCGCAAGATGGAGCCTTCGGTTACAGGAATTTGATGTGTCCATCGTCTATAAGTCTGGCCAGAAACACACTGACGCCGACTGTCTCTCCCGCGCCCCCGTCGAACCCGCACCACTAGATACTGACGACGATTCTGGTTTTCTTTGCACTCTTCCGTCTTTAAACCTTGCTCAACAGCAACGCCAAGATTCCGAGCTCCAGCCCTTGATTGAATACCTTGAAGGACGCCGCCCACAACCCCCACGGCTGTTCGCGCGCCACTTGTCCTCTTTCTGCCTACGTGGCGACATCCTATACAAGCGGAACTTTCACCCTACGGCAGCCGTTTTCCTGCTCGTTGTTCCCGCTACTCTCCGCGACGACGTTCTACGTGCATGCCATGACGAACCAACGTCCGGGCATCTTGGTTTCACGCGTACTCTCGCTACATGGTGCTCCCGCTGTCGTCATCACAGACCGTGGTACGGCCTTCACTGCCCAGTTGGTCCGAGACATTCTGCAGCTGAGCGGAACAACGCACCGTACGGCGACTGCGTATCACCCGCAGACTAACGGTTTAACAGAGCGTCTCAACAAAACGATTGCGGATATGCTTTCCATGTATGTTGCCACGGATCATAAAAATTGGGACGAACTGCTCCCGTATGTGACATTCGCGTACAACACTGCCTTACAAGAAACCACCGGGTTTCCTCCTTTTCGTCTGGTCTACGGACGCGACGTCACCACTATGCTCGACGTGATGCTCCTACCAACTTCGTCTCAACCTACCACAACCTATACAGACGCCTTTGTTCAGCGTGCCGAAGCGGCGCGGCACCTTGCGCGGCAACGAATTCTATCCCGACAAAGTCAAGATGCTCGTCGATACAACATATGCCATCGAGACGTCACATACAACCCGGGAGATCTTGTATGGGTTTGGACCCCTACACGTCAACGAGGCCGGTCAGAAAAATTATTGCGCCGATACTTTGGACCCTACCTAGTTTTGCGTCGTCTAAGTCCTGTCAACTACGAAGTTATTCCAGCCGACACTTCGCACCACTCCCGTAGACCACGTTCCTCTGACATTGTTCATGTTACCAGGATGAAGCCTTACCTTTCGCGCTGACTCTCATCCACAAACTTTGTGATGCGGCCCCTGTCGTCTCTTCCGTTGTCTTTCTCATTTCTTTTATTTTTCCTTGTGGCATTTAACATCTCCCCAACTTTATTTATTTATTTCTTCTTTTTTTTGGAGGGAGGGGTAATGGCACGCACTAGTTACGCTAGAGGTCGAGGAAGAAGAAGTGTGCGTGGTAGCTGCTGCAAACACGAACTGTAAACGGCTGTTCGCTCAGGACTGACTGGCTGGCTTTTCCTCTCGTGACAATATCGTGGTCAACGCACATTGCATACATATGCGCCAATTCTTCGAGATAATTAGGGTACATACGCCGCAATTACATGATTCAAGTAAGAATATTCGTAAACTGGCTTACCCAACATTTGTTCAACTTACGCTAGAAGACGCTGCTGCGTCCATCTCGTCTCCGCATCAGAAATATTTGATCGAAAAACTCGAATCTGTTCAGAATAAGGCTGCGCGTTTTATTTCACGTTGTTATGGCTATAATTCAAGCATAACACAAATTAAACTCAACTTCTCTTACAGCCCTTGCATGATCGTCGTGGTATAGCCCTGCTATCTTTATTTCATAAATACGTCCATAACAAAGCGCATCTTGAACCTCCTCATCGCAGGTCACAACGTTTGTACAATCGGTTCAATTTCATGCGCATCTACGGTTAAGATTAATTCATTTAACTGTTCCACCGCTCTTCCAAGGGCCATTCGCATTTGTAACGACCTTCCAAATACCATAACTTCTGAGAGGGACCAAGAAAATTTTCCGCTTTTTCTAACAACCCCTTTTTTAAACAACTGTACACGAGCTAACGTATTACCTATTGTTTTTGTCATTGCCTTTTCCATTAGTAACGTGCAAATACGCGTTAAATACTCTTTTGTAATAGCCTAAGAATGTTCCGCTCGCCCTGTGAATGTATCGTTTATATATTACCCTGCGATATTTTTTTGTTGAATTAGCTTTCGTATTTAGGGTGATTTGGTTCATTCCTTCTACATATTGTAATACTATATTACTGAATATTAGCGCATTTCTTACCCTGTGTTTTTTGTATTTGTTGTCATATATGTTCTCTTATTATTATGTTATTATCTGTCAGCTTACTCTCCCCCCTTACACAATGCCTCTAGGGGTCTGTAAAATATATTTAAAAATTATTATAATTGCGTGCTAGAGTTCGGCTAAACATTTGTTCGCGATTCACTTGGTCCACTTACATTTCCAAGACTAAAACAGATAAAGCACGATCGCATTATCGACTGAACTTTAAGAGCAGTGATGTTAAAATCGTGCGCCAACCTAATTCTTCGATGGCATTTCATGTACCGTTGCTATGTCATTGATAGAGATGTAAGTAACGCCTTTCTGTCAGAGTTTGTACCACCGACTGTTGTCAGAGCCGTCAGAAGAAACACAGCTTGAGAAACTATAGCGGTAGTTACTAGTAATCACATAGCTGCTTCTTTCACAGACAGGGAACAGTGGGGAAATTTAGTGTTTATTGGAACGTGCTGGCCACTATGCCCACTTAATATGTGCTAAATGCAGTTTCGAATGAAAATGTATTAATCTTGGTTCGAGCCATCTCGCAGTACAAAACGCGTGAATAAAAAAATCACGACGATTGTGATACTCCCTAATAGGAAACTTCAGCGACGCTGTATACGTGTTCTCATTTCGCGATATAATGAGGCAAATCGTTCAAGAGAGATATGCGATACAGGGAGGCCAGGAATTTGAGACCGAAATCACCACACCAACTGACAGTGGGCCTGTGCCGTCAGCTTCTACGCAGAGGCAGGGGCAGTATGGGAACGCTGGCATAATGAGCGGCATCGGAGCCAGCTGTGCAGGAAGCAGGCGACGACGAACGCTCCAGCAGTGGCACGAATGCGTTCGTGCAGCTACGCTGAGGGATGCTCGATGTGTTTTGCTCGATGGTTCGTCCGTACTTACGCCAAGTATACTTGTTTGCCTGCTGGGTTATTGTGGGTTGCACTTGAATAAAATGGCTGATTCACTTCGCACGAGGATCCCTCGATCTGTTTTGCCGACGTATCAGATTATGTAAACGCAGCTAGGTACAGAAATTTATCTACAACGCGAAATTCCGCAAAATTCATTATAACATTGTCTTCTGAATTCCACCATCTTTGTTTCTCGTGGAATAATAACAATTTTCCTTTACAAAATTTTTACTTCCACTGATCTGGTCTCACTGTGTCCCCTCAATGTCCCTTTTGCATTGCACATGAATCTATTGAGCTTCTTTCTTTCTCTCGTGCCGCGGATTTTTAAGTGGAATAAAACTTACAAGTTTCATTTCGACAACTATCACTAACCTCGACAACCATTCTTTCTATTGGGGCGACTTCACTGGGATCCAACAACAGGGATGCATTTCTCGCAGTTTAAAATTTTATTAGAAAGGCAAAAAAAAGAGTGGCTTGCTGAATTTCTAAAATCATCACTTATTCCTATTATTTCACATTCTAATGTTAAATTAATTTATCCTAAATTCTTAACAATATTTTTTCTAATTGCTAAGTTGCATTTCTTTAATCCACGATCAGCTTTGCAAATGTAGCGCTTCTTTTAATCCTAAATATACTCTAAACCATTGCTTCTTGGCCATTCCCGAGTAGTGGGCAAGCGTCCCTCTTTGGAAACAAGACAAGCCACGACGCCAACGCTCAACCCAAGAACGGGCTCCTGAAGGGCTATGTTCTAAAATGCAATTGTTTCACTCTGTACTGTACGCTCCTTTGACAGAAAAATCAGTCATATTTAATTGCTCCGCTTCTAAAAATAAAGTGCATGACGTTCCACGGCTGAAGGCGAGTGTTCTTTGTCTGTCCACACCTACCCACAAGAGGGGAATCGGCCAAGGAGCGGGTGGTGCATATCATGCCATCGCCGACTGCTTTCGAGATGACCACCGCGTGCTGTTGACGATTGCGAGTTCCATTCTATGGCCCGCACCCATAAAAGGGGATATCTTGGCCAGCTTACATGGTGCACTGAACAGAAGATTGATACTGTGCCTTTGTGCCACCTTCTTGAGGTTGTGGGATACCCTGTGCCAATAAGGAATCACATGTAATATCTTCCTATCAAATGGCTTTTTTGTGTTAGTGCCTTCTCTTGCCTGTTTGATCTGTCTTGTCTTGCGCCTTGTCTGTCGTACTCGTTGTTCTTTCGTCCTTGTCTTCGTAGCGCTCTCTTTTTTCATTAAGTATGCTCAACCAACTCGCCCACATCGAGCTTCTGCTGCGTCACCTTAGCCCATTGTACAAACACGTGCTCGTCTATTGAGGGGTTCCTTCTTGCCCTCAACTGCGAGAGTATAAAAACAGCTGCCCCCGGACGCCAAAAGGAGGGCTCCGATTTCTTCTGTTGAGTAAAGTGCTCTCCCGTCTCTCTACTTCGGTCAACCTGACCGCCAACTCTTTGCGATGTTAAAATAAACAAGTTGTTTTGTTGTTACCAGTCGACTCATGCTTTGCCGGGACCTTCGGATGCTTCCAGTTGTACCCCAGGCCGCCAGGCCAACGCTACCCTTGGGGCTTGCGACAAAGGTACAACCACGGGCGTCAGCGCCGAGTTCCCAACCGATCGCACCAGCGGTGCGACCACAACAACTCGCGCCATCGGTGCGATCCAAAACATCTGGTTGCCAGCGGTGAGATCGCCTCCGACTTCAAACAACTGTCTGCCAGCGGTGAGATCGCGACAACGGAGGCCAGCAGCGAAGAGATGCAGTTGACTGTATGCTGAGCAGCTCAACGACGATCCGGGAGCAGTGCAACGAGCCCTGTGTGATGACTGGTTGCCTGCAGCGGAACGACTGCGCTGGACTCTTGGCTGCGAGGTTTGGTGAGTGCGGGACTTTCTTCTTCTGAGCTTTGCCAGGCTTTTGTTAGTGTCAGAAACAGAGCTGGTAATTGTGGTTGTCGTTGCTGCCGGGTTAGTTTGCGGCAAGACAATAATAGGCAGTAGAGAAAGCAGCATTCAGAGCAGCCATGGATTTGAAGTCGTTGCGCAAACCGAAATTGTTGGAGCTTGCAAGAGAGTTGGGTCTGGATGTCTCGGACAAACTCAGAAAACCAGAACTGCTAAAGGCTATTCTTGAGTTAGAGGCTGAGGATGACGAGCTGTCGGAATGCCTTGAGACTATTGAGGAGAGGTCAAAAAGACAGGAGCGCGAACTTAAAGAGCAAAAAGAGAAACAGGAGCGCGAACTTAAAGAGCAAAAAGAGAAACAGGAGCGCGAACTTAAAGAGCAGAAAGAAAAAGAAGAGCGCGAACACGCTTTGGAAATGAAGCGTCTCGAGGTAGAGATGGAACGCGCTCGTAATGGAAGTCAGGCACACGGTGCAGGAGAACGCGTATTGTTCAAAATGACTGACCTGATGCGGCCGTTTAAGCTTGGAGAGGACATTGGTTTGTTCCTGGTTAACTTTGAGCGAACGTGCGAGAAGCAGGGGTTCTCTCGGGAAACGTGGCCACAGCGCTTGCTCACTTTGTTACCCGGCGAGGCGGCCGACGTAGTCGCTCGCTTGGATAGAGAGGAGGCAGAGGATTTCGACACAGTGAAATCGAGTCTTCTAAAAAAGTACCGGCTGTCTGCGGAGGCGTTCCGTCGGAAGTTTCGGGAAAATGAGAAAGGCAAAAGTGAGTCATATACAGAGTTTGCGTATAGGCTTATGTCGAACATGCAGGAGTGGCTCAAAGAAGAGAAAGCGTTTGGTGACCACGATAAAGTTCTGCAGTGCTTCGGGCTAGAACAGTTTTATAGTCGGTTACCGGAGAACGTGCGATACTGGGTCTTGGATAGGCCAGACGTTTGTACGGTGGCCAAAGCCGCTGAGCTAGCCGAGGAGTTTGTGACGCGTCGGGCTCGCGGAGCTAAGGACGGTCAAAAGGGTGAATTTGGCTCGAAGTTTGAAAGGCCGAAGTTCACACCCATGAGATTAAAGGGGGACACGCGTAGGGAGGATGCGAGTGAAAGCAGTCCGACCAAACGTAAAGAGACGGCGGCAGCCAAACGCAGAAAGCGGTTCGAGATGAGGCGAGCGCGCGTTTGTTATACGTGCCAGAAGCCGGGTCACTTTTCGGCGCAGTGTCCGGAAACAACACCAAAAGTTGTGTTTTTTTCAATAGGCAGCACTGACGAGAACATGAAGCTTCTCGAGCCTTACATGCGAGACCTCCTCGTGAACGGGAAAGAGTGCCGAGTGCTTCGCGATTCCGCAGCTACGATGGATGTAGTTCACCCGTCTTACGTAGAACCCCATATGTTCACGGGCGAGTGCGCGTGGATCAAGCAAGCCGTGGAAGCTCATAGCGTGTGTCTGCCAGTAGCAAAGGTGCTTATTGCAGGACCTTTCGGAGCGCTTGAGACAGAGGCGGCAGTGTCATCTATGCTGCCACCCCAGTACCCGTACCTATTTTCAAACAGGTCCGATCACCTCCTGCGCGAGAAGGGGCTTTTGTTTGGTGAAGCTAGTGTTCAGGCCTTAACCAGATCGAAGGTTCGGGAGCTCGCTGCAAAGGCGGTAGTGGCGGGGCCGACGTTATCAAACAACGAAAAAGGGTCAGAGGCGCAGCAAGCTGATATTCAGAGCACGCCCGAACTGAATAAACTTGAGTCTGTAACGTTAAAGGCGCCAGATACTGGAGAGGAAACGCCCGACACGGGAAAGTTAGAAGAGCTATCTACTGATTTGCTCATCGCGCCTACGTCAGACGGACTTAATAGGTTGCTAAAAGTCAGCCGGTCGGCTTTGATAGCCGAGCAAAAAAAGGATGGCAGCCTGGAAAACGTGCGCTGCAATGTCAAAGAAGGTATCGCCAGGAAAACTGCGCGTTTTGTGGAAAGAGGTGGAGTCCTGTACCGGAAGTATCTAGACCGCCGAGGAGTGGAGTTCGATCAGCTGATCGTGCCTCAATGCTATCGTCAGGATCTGTTGCGCTTGTCACACGGGGGTTCGTGGTCCGGACACCTAGGAGTTAAGAAAACTAAGGACCGTCTCTTGCAAGAGTACTATTGGCCAGGGTGTTTTCGGGACGCAGACCATTTCGTAAGGTCATGTGACACCTGTCAGCGGGTGGGCAAACCAGGGGACAAATCGAGGGCGCCGTTGAAATTGGTACCTATCATTACGGAGCCTTTTAGACGGCTCGTTATTGATACAGTGGGACCTCTGCCGGTAACAGCCACGGGGTACAGACACATTTTGACTGTGATCTGCCCAGCGACAAAGTTCCCTGAAGCAGTGCCGCTTAAAGAACTGAGCTCAGTTGAGATATTCAATGCACTACTGTCCATATTTGCGCGAGTTGGTTTTCCTGCGGAAATCCAATCAGATCAGGGCACAGTGTTTACTAGCGCTTTGACGACAACTTTTCTCGAAAGGTGTGGGGTAAAGCTGCTACACAGCTCAGTGTACCACCCACAGTCGAATTCCGTTGAGAAGCTCCACTCCGTCATGAAGCGCGTGTTGAGAGCGTTGTGTTTTGAACATCGAACTGACTGGGAGCTGTGTCTGCCTGGGGTGATGTTTGCTTTAAGGACCGCGCCGCATGCGGCTACGGGGTTTTCGCCAGCTGAACTGGTGTACGGTCGCTCGCTTCGGTCTCCGCTTCGCATGCTTCGAGAATCATGGGAAGGCAGGGGCGACGACCCAGTCGTGGTGGAATACGTGCTTAAGCTCCTCGAACGCTTAAGAAGGGCACAGGAGTTGTCAGGTGAAGCAATGACAAAGGCCCAGCAGAGGGCCAAGGTTTATTATGATCGGACAGCCAGGGCCCGTCGTTTTGAGGTGGGCGATGAGGTCATGATATTGCGCACATCGCTAAACAACAAACTAGACGTGCAGTGGGAGGGCCCAGCACGAATTGTTCAGAAACTGTCAGACGTTAACTACGTGGTAAGTCTGCCAGGAAAGCGGAAAGCACAGCAAGTTTACCACTGTAATCTGCTCAAACCTTATAGACAAAGGGAAGCAGTGGTGTGCATGATGGTAAACGTTCCTGAAGAGCTTCCGGTCGAGCTTCCGGGACTAGGCTCAGTGACGAACAGGGAAGACACCGGTCAAGTCATTAGTGACCTTATCAGTAAAGCACCGCTGTCGCCCGAGCAGAAAACCGAACTACACCGGCTATTACAAGAGTTTCAAGGTCTGTTCTCTGAGAGGCCTGGTAGGACTTCTGTACTTACTCATGATATAGAACTTACCTCCCCAGAGCCAGTACGATCCAAGGCGTATCGGGTGTCACCCCGCCAGAGCGATATTATGGAGGCTGAGGTAAAGAAAATGCTACAGCTCGGTGTTATTGAGGCAGGTGAGAGTGATTATACCTCCCCTTTGATTTTAGTTGAGGTACCGGGCAAGGAACCTCGTCCTTGCGTCGACTACCGCAGGCTTAATTCCATCACTAAGGATCAAATTTATCCGATCCCTAACATCGAGGAGCGCCTTGAGAAAGTTAGTAGCGCTCAGTTTATTTCCACCCTAGATCTTGTCAGGGGTTATTGGCAGGTTCCACTTACAGAAGAGGCTAGTAGGTATGCGGCGTTCATTTCACCAATGGGAACATTCCGTCCTAAAGTGTTGAGTTTTGGTTTGAAGAACGCGCCATACTGTTTTTCAAGCCTCATGGATAAAGTGTTGCGGGGACAGCAAGAATTCGCTTTACCGTATCTAGACGACGTAGCGATATTCTCCGCATCCTGGTCTGAGCATATGGCACACTTGCGGGCAGTGCTAACCCGCCTGCGCGAAGCGGGCTTGACAGTAAAGGCTCCTAAGTGCCAGTTAGCACAGGCCGAGGTTGTCTACCTCGGTCACGTGATTGGTCAGGGTCGTCGCCGCCCCTCTGAAATAAAGGTGGCCGCTGTGCGAGACTTCCCGCAACCGCGCACAAAGACCGATATTCGGTCGTTCTTAGGTGTCGCCGGCTACTATCAGAGGTACATCCCCAGGTACTCTGATATCGCGGCTCCCCTGACGGATGCTCTAAGAAAAACAGAGCCCCAAACAATCGTCTGGGACGAGACAAAGGAAAGAGCGTTTAGCGCCCTAAAGAGTGCCCTAACAAGCCAGCCTGTGCTACGATCGCCAGACTATACAAAAGGGTTCATTGTTCAGTGCGATGCTAGTGAGCGAGGCATGGGCGTTGTACTGTGCCAACGGGAAAAGGGAGAAGTAGAACACCCCGTCCTGTATGCTAGTCGTAAGCTGACCAGTCGTGAGCAGGCGTATAGCGCCACCGAGAAAGAGTGTGCATGTCTCGTGTGGGCCGTTCAGAAATTGTCATGCTATCTAGCCGGCTCGAGGTTTATCATTGAGACGGATCACTGCCCTCTCCAATGGCTGCAGACCATCTCTCCCAAAAATGGCCGCCTCCTGCGCTGGAGCCTCGCTTTACAACAATATTCCTTTGAGGTGCGTTACAAAAAGGGGAGTCTTAACGGTAACGCCGATGGCTTAAGTCGAAGCCCCTAACGTAGGAATCAGCCTCAAAATTGTTTGTTACTGATGTTTTTCTTCCTGAGGCAGGATTTTCTTTAACATATTGCTTTTGTTTAGTGTTTCAAAGTGATGATATGCTTTCTAGTGCTATTTTCCAATTTGTGGACGCGTTCTGAGTGATGCTAGACTACTGTAAGGAACTAGGCAGTGGTATAAAAAGGGGAAAGAGCCTGGCAGGGCTTAGTGAGGGTTGTGCCGTGCTTGCTGACTGAGCGGTTGAGTTTCAGCGTAGTTCTAACGCTTGCCGGGAACGAGAACAAAAATGTGAACTCTCCCGAAGTCACTTTGCAGTGTCCCGTGCGAACCTGAACGAGAGAACGAGGCCTTCTCTGTGCGCTGCGCTCAAGAAACGTCGAGGGACGCCCGACTTCGGTTATGAGCATCATCGAGCGACATCCCTCCGGACAGCGGATGCAGTCCCCTGTCCATCGGGATCTCCTTCCCCCGGCGGGGCGGTCTGTTGCGTTTCGCCTGCGACACGCGGTTTTGCCGGCGCGACTGCGGCGGGGCGGCAGACATTTTGGCCCGTTCGGCGTCGCCGCAACGCTCCCCGCCAGGCGTTTCCAGGCGTTTCCAGGCATGTTCCGATGCCACGTGTCTTCATGTGCGTGTGTGAGTGTATGTGCCATTGTGCCCGAACCAGGCGATGCGACAGCAGGGGTCACCCTCTCCTTCCTGCCATTGTGCCCGAACCAGGCGATGCGACAGCAGGGGTCACCCTCTCCTTCCAGTCATTGTGCCCGAACCAGGCGATGCGAAAGCAGGGGGTCACCCTCTCCTTCCAGTCTTTGTGCCCGACCGGCGGCAGTGTGCGTCACCTTAGCCCATTGTACAAACACGTGCTCGTCTATTGAGGGGTTCCTTCTTGCCCTCAACTGCGAGAGTATAAAAACAGCTGCCCCCGGACGCCAAAAGGAGGGCTCCGATTTCTTCTGTTGAGTAAAGTGCTCTCCCGTCTCTCTACTTCGGTCAACCTGACCGCCAACTCTTTGCGATGTTAAAATAAACAAGTTGTTTTGTTGTTACCAGTCGACTCATGCTTTGCCGGGACCTTCGGATGCTTCCAGTTGTACCCCAGGCCGCCAGGCCAACGCTACCCTTGGGGCTTGCGACCCAGGTACAACCACGGGCGTCAGCGCCGAGTTCCCAACCGATCGCACCAGCGGTGCGACCACAACAACTCGCGCCATCGGTGCGATCCAAAACACGTGTTACTTGTGATAGACAATCAAAAGGAACATTAATTCGATGGGAATCAGTATATTACAGTTTGTAAATAGGAAAACTGGCGCTGTTAACGTTAGGCTACAGGCTTGCAGATATACGGCAGCCAAACTATTGATAATGGATACGCCTTCAAACAGAAGCACCAGACAGGATTGTCCTCTTTTTTTCCTTCTCACCTTCAAGGTGTTCGCTTTCGGGGTAGGGAAGCCATGAGCGACGCACTCCGCTTTTTCAAATTACACTTGATCCAGCGGACACCGACCGACACCCCCTTCGAGAGTGGCTGCGTGGCAGGATTGGCACAGAGCGTGCGAACACGGCAACAGCACCGTCCGCCTTGGAATCATCCGGCACAGGCCGCATACACGTTAATTTGGCACCTCGTCGACGAACCGCGTCGGTCGCCAGTTGACGCCGGCGACCACGTGGTCCCGAAAACGATGCACCCGTCCTTGCGAGCTGTTCGGCATGACCGTGCCTCCAGGCACGAATCCGGCGATCGAGCGAGAGCAAAGTAGCGTCTCCACCGAGCCTATTCTGGTCTCGTACACTTCGGCTGGAGACATAGAGAAAGAAATTTCAACAAGAGCGGACACTCCCATAGAGCCTAGCGGCCGAATTGCCTGTAGCACACCAAGCGGATGTTATTGACTTCTTCCGGTGTCGGTTTTGGGCGCGCGCGTTTTGAACACCAGTTGGTACACGCCGCGCCGGCTCCGCTGCTCGGTGCGGCATTCATATCTTTTTTTTTTCGCTTCTGCTGAACCTCGCCTGCCCTTGGCGTGGAATCGTTTCATTATTATGTAGAAATGATTGCGATTGACATTTACAAAACTGCGCCGAATCTGTCAGGTGCAATTTCATAACGAAAACGAAAGACGTCTTCTGAAATGATGAAATGTTTATTTTGCTCTATATAAATGCTCGTTCCGGGCTTCTTCTGCATTCATCCAAAGTTGTGGCCCCAGGTCAGCAGCAGTCGTTGCCGTACGATGCTCCACCGGATGCCATCAGCTGAAAGAAAGTAAATTATAAACATGTATCATTTCGGTATATTGACCTAACAGGAGTATTGCGTGTAGAGGCGAAACGTACATAAGTGGTGAATGAGCGGCATTACAGAAAAATTCGCTTTTACGTACATTTCGCAGCAAAGACTCCCCCCAAACAATGCCATAAAATCTGAACATCCGATTTTCAAGCACCCCTCCTTTCCCGGGCATTATTCCCTGCACTTTAAGTGCACAAATACAGGGATGACTCCGCGTTTCCAAAACAACTTGGCCTCAGTCGACACGATGGTACGCCAAGTACACAAAGGTGGCTACAACACAGGCTCAGCCAGACCATGTTACACGCTCGCAGAATGCGTTCTAATCGCACTCAAGTCAGACTCGTGGGTGCAAAGCCTGTTTTCAGTCGCTCAGAATACATAAATGTCATGTTTTTGAGCTCCTCCGTGCTATCTTTTACGCGTCCTGCCGGCGCATGCAACACTCCCGTGTTATCACTCTCGGCAATCACTCCTCGCGTTTTCGAGAAGCGTGAGTCCCGAAATAAGGTATATGTTGTTGCAGGGCTATAAAATGCGTCACAAACTTGTCCCACTAAAATTCAGTATACGCAAAACTAACTCACTATGGCCGGCTTGCTTTTTTGCTAACAGCTTCACAACCTCAGGCGCGGCGAGCAAGCCTCAAGATATCCCAAAATGTTACCAAATAAATTACAATACTTTTTCGGGTCAGAGAATGCGTCACGAACTTCTACCAGTAAGATTCAGTACACGCGAAACTAACTGCGGCACACAGGCGAGCTGCTTTTCGCTAACTGCGCCACTACGCCGAGCGCGGCCACTGTGCTTGAAAAGTACCCCAAAAAGTAGTGAAATTAGTTACAATAATGTCTTGGGTCAGAGAAAGCGCCAAAACTTGTCGCGGTAAGATTCAGCACACGCGAAACTGCGTCACACGGCCAAGGTGCTTTTCGTCAGAAAGCCAGGTGCGGCGAGCGTGCCCAAAAACTACCGAAATAGGTTATAATTATGCTTGGGCTCATAGAAAGCGCCGCAAACATCTCCCAGTACGAGTAATTAACTCATATTAACTAGGCTTGGACTGCGGAGCTGTTTTTCGATAACAGCGTCACTATATAGGTTCAGTTTTGTGCAGTAAGCCTAAATGTACTTGAAGTGCGTCGCAGACTGTCAAAAAAAATTGGAGGACGCTTAAGCTTCGCCTTCAAGAGTGGAACGCGACAGCGTTCCCGTCGACCCGCCAAGGGGTGTAAGACAATGGGCTACGGCGCAGTGACCACGCGCCCCGCATCGGACGCGGTGAGCGTCGAGCAACGCAGCGTTCGGCGCGACAACGAAATGTGCGCCTGAGCAAGCGACGCCAAAGCTGCAGTCCACAACTTTGCGAAGGGTCGCATCTCCTCCTCTGCGCTCAGCATCCTTGAGCACTCCCCTCCCACTTCTCGTCGTATCCAACTCATCTGGGTTCCGGCTCACGCGGGGCACCCTGGCAACGAGGCGGCAAATTCCATCGCTCGCGAGATGACAAACCGAGCTGGCCCCCTCCACTCCGGGATGGACACGCGTGACTCCCTCCTCACCTTCCATGACATTACCCTTCATTACCGCAACTCTCGCCTAGCCCTCCCTCCCCCTCACAAATCCCTCTCTAAGCTCCAACAGAGCACGTGGCGCCATTTACAGGCCCACACTTTCCTCTCTCCTGCCCGACTTGCCCTTATTCACCCCGGTGCCTTCTCATCTGAATGCACGCTCTGCAGACACCCACGAGCAGACTATGCTCATATTCTGTATTCATGCCCTGAACACTCACCCCCTGCCTCTTGGAATGTATCTAGTCCGCAGCTGTGGGAGGCTGCTTTGGCCAGCTCGGAGCCGGATGTCCAGCTACGGCTAACGATCTGGGCAGCGGAAGTCGCCGCCAGGCATGATCTGGTGGCCACGACCGGCAGCCTGAAGGCCACCCACGGAACGGCGGCATCTTAATTTTCTTTTCTTTTTTGGCCTTCATTAAATAAAGTTTATACCACCACCACCACGCCTGAGCCTTAGAAACAGCTCATTTCTAAGGCAACACCGCGTTCACTAGAGGTGCTTTTGTACCGCTTTGAAGCATCGAACTCATGGAAAAAAAAACTCGTGGCTCAGTGGTAAAGTCTCCGTCTCACATTCCGAAGACCCTGGTTCGATTCCCACCCAGCCCATCTTGCAAGTTGTTTTTTATTCATGAAGTGCCTGCTGGGATTTATCGCTCATGGCCAACGCCGCCGACGCCGACAACACCGGCTTTTCTGCGACACGAGCTCCTTAACGCTGTCGCGTTAAAATTCCTCACCTTGCTGTAGCCCAGTAGTGCAGCGGTGCCGTGTCGAAATGCAGACGGAA
Source organism: Dermacentor variabilis (assembly GCF_050947875.1). Classification (NCBI taxonomy): domain Eukaryota; kingdom Metazoa; phylum Arthropoda; class Arachnida; order Ixodida; family Ixodidae; genus Dermacentor; species Dermacentor variabilis. The sequence goes on along the minus strand of NC_134576.1, from coordinate 48,208,181 downwards.
CGCAAGAGAACGCCGGCAGCCCAAAAAGTGGGCTACATCCAAAAGAGACGGGTCGCCGAGCACGCGAGCTTCACATGCGTAGCCGGCCTCGCTCACTCCTGCGGCTTGTCTGGCGCATGACGTATGCACGCGCGTCTGGCGTGCCGCTAGCTTGTTGCTAGGCAACGCAACAAAAAGTTGCAAAGTATAAGTTCATTTACACGCAGAACTTCTGCACTTTTAGTGGGAAGGAATAAAAAAAATAAAACGTTGTCTGGAACTTTATTTCACATTCATTTTTCTGATGCCCGCGTCAACTAACGGATGGTGTTGAAACTAGGCGTGACGTCTTTCCTGTTGCCAGTTTTTGAAGAGTGTCCCCTCTTGTTGAATTTCTTTCTCTATGCTGTACAGACGAACAAGGACAGATTAGAGTGAGCGGCTTCTTTTTTAACGCGACAGCGTTAAGGAGCTCGTGTCGCAGAAAAGCCGGTGTAGTCGGCGTCGGCGGCGTTGGCCGTGAGCGATAAATCCCAGAAGGCACTTCATAAATAAAAACATCTTGCAAGATGGGCTGATGGGAATCGAACCAGGGTCTCCGGAGTGTGAGACGGAGACGCTACCACTCAGCCAAGAGTTTCCTTCAAAGCGGTACAAATTCGCCTTTAGTGAATGCGGTGTCGCCTTAGAAACGTGCCGTAGAAAGTTATACTGGGGTGTATATCGGTAATTATGACCATGTAACTTACAGAAGTCGCAGTTTCACGAGTAGCGAAGTACGTTTCCGCTACATTTCTTCTGCGCTCTGCGCACACGCAGAGCCATCTTGCGGCAAACACATCTTCGCAATGTGCGGGGCTGCCCCGACACGTGGCGCGCCACTCGCCCCATGATCGCGTCCGCCTTCATGGCGCGTCGGGGCCCGGCTACCTGTGCCAATCGCGACGTTTGGCTGGCGTAGCGCGTTTGAGTAGAGCGCTTGCTGCCCTCCTTGGCTTTTGTGACGAGACTCAGCTGAGAGCGCGGCTGTAAGCCCCGCTTTGCTTCTTCTTTAACCGTCTTGGTTTTTTTTTTCGCTCTCTTTCATTCTCTCTCTAATCTTTTTCTCCCCACTCCCCTTACCCCGTGCAGTGCTGTTGAGGTGCCCTCCCTTGAGAGACAGTTACGGCACTGCACTTTTCTCTTCCTTTCATCTTAAAAATCACTACTAGTAGGTGGTGCGAACGGGGTGCGATAACGCTATCGCGTTCCACTTTTGAAGGCGAAGCTTAAGCGTCCTCCAATTTTTCTTTTATCCCGTACCATAATGGTTGGTTGCTTTTCGCAGCCCAACTTTTGCCTCGCGGAGAGAAACAATTGATTCGTTGATTACGGCGATAGTCGTAATCAACGGCGATAGTCGTAGCAGGCAGCGATAGATAGGGCTTTCTGACGATTGCACGCCGTCATAAGGTAATTTGAACTCGCTAAGCGTCTGTAGCGCTTCAAGCAACGGTTGGTATTTTAGACGTACATAAGAGGCGATCAAATCACAACGCAAGAATAAGTATGCACAGAAACCGCACGGTAACAGTGAAACAAGAATGCGTGTTATGTCTGTCATATCACGCGGTGTAAGAATGGATGTTTGTTACGAAAGAAATAAGAACCACGAAATATACTGATCACATTTTGATTGTTGTAAACCATTCGTCGCAATCATCTTGCTCAGCTCTTTACATTCTACCGCATCGATAGTCGCAGTGAGCCGAGAAATTAATCGGCAAATGTAACCCAGCTGGATCACGATAGTATTGTTGTGTACATACTTCTATTCAGACGCGGAGCCCAAATAAATTGGAGGACTCTTAAGCTTCACGTTAAGAGTGGAACGGGATAGCATTCAACCCTGAGTGCGTCTCGCGGTCATTAGCAGCGTCATTAAACCATCTCAGTGGGACCGCGATATGAACAAGATATTAATATGTAATATATAATGAAATAAGAGCGTCACATCCAGTGACAAAGCTAGCACAGAAGTACCCGATGCTTGTTTTCAGTTCCCGATGTCTGGCGTACTTATTAATGCGACAGCATTATAAGTCCCGTGAGGCAGAAAATCTAGCGTTGTGGGCAACGACTGGTACCAAAAGACACCAGCATCAGTGACGTCATCGGCGTCTCGTATGACTTCAGCAGAAACACAGAATTAAAATTAGAACAAGTTAGAGTGATGTTACATCGTAGGGAGTGAATCAACGCGATGTAAAGTGAGTGAAGGAGAAATAATCTTGATTACAGTACATTGAAACAGACTAAGGTGGATTAAGGTGGAATAAAGCGAAATTAAGGGGGAATAAATTTGGTAAAAATGGGAGCAAGAGGATGAAGGCGGATTTTGGCTGGCACAAATTAGAGCAAGGCTGGACTTACCAATCCTTTCCAACTTTCTCAGCTTTCTGTCCTTAGACTAGGGTAGAATTAGGTAAAGTTGTAAAAGACACGAGACGATGTATGACGTCACTTATGCGGACGTAACCAATTAGAGAAGTCCTAATGCTTTGATAATCCTAATCCCGTTAGGATCCTTAAGTTGCTGTCAATATTTTTCAGCGACACTTCTCAGATGTATTCCGCAACGGTCTTCTTGCGCTGGTGAAATGAACCGTCGTATTCTATCATCAACTGTAAATCGAACGAAGAGTGTGTCCGAGCCCTGGTTTTGCTTTCGAAAGTAATGACCAAAAATTGTAACATAAAAGTTTACCTTGCCTGTATCTCATTCGAATGGACAATCGCTTACATGCCTGTTCTTTTAATCTGTGGTATAAAGTTTGTAAACAGGGATAAGGTGCCTCAGAAAGGCTGGCCAACGTTTCGATAGGAGGACCTATCTTCGCCTTTGACGAAGATAGGTCCTCCTATCGAAACGTTGGCCAGCCTTTTTCCTTTTTCTGAGGCACCTTATCCCTGTTTACAAACTTTATACCACAGTATGCTACTTCATCTGCCAGGCCCTTTCTTGCTTTTGGAGTTCTTTTAATCTGTCGGGCAGACGCGTCGGGCAGACGTGCCAGTAGACTCACGTCGATCATTCACTCTGATGTCAGGAGGCAGTTTCGTCATCACTGTCAATTCTATTCTGGTCTAAGCATCATGCCACCGAGAAGTATCGAAACAATAGATTTCTTGTTCAAGATGTTATCTGCTCCAACACCAGCGATGTGACCAATCGAACTACTGCAACAATACACGGACTGATTGCGTGGGACATCAGACCGTTGAGTACACCTTTCATCGACGGCGGAGTACAAAGATGTTGCCGTAAATCGGGTTTAAAGTAATTTGCGAAGGCATCAATACTGCGACGATTAACTTTGTGCGGCCATTTCAGATACAGGGCAACGCGCAGAACTACAGCCTGGTATTAACCACGAACGCCGCCATGAAATCAATCGTTTCAGCAGCCGAACGGCAATAACAGAGAGAAGCGAATCAAGGTGGCCGCCATAAGGCAAGAAACCACTCGAGGAGCACAAGAGGAAAACAATATTAAGGAACACCAACTGTATTAACACGATAAATGAGGAACAGTGCCTTAAAAGGCCCCTCACCATGCCCCATAGCAAATTTTCGTTATATGCTGGAAGTCGCTACCTGGTCTCTATGGAGCGACCTGCGGCAAGAATTTTTCAAATCGGCTTATTAATAACCGAGATAGAAATATTTCAGTGCCGCGAACACATGATATCAGCAGGCGGGCTCCACTGCCAAGCAAGACGCTCTCTCCACTCGCCCCGTCTAGCCTCCGCAAGCGAAATTCCATCTTTGCGTTCTCCCCTACCAGACCTCGAGGATCGCGTGACGCATACATCAAAGACGCCACCTTCATTTTTTTTTCTCCTCGCGTTTCTTTTTTTTTTTCCGACGCTGGAAATTTCCGTTGACGGCGTCGCGCGCGATCTGTTGTCTTGTTACCACAGCGCATGACTGTATGCGTTGTGCACACGGAAACATGACTAGCAGTCTAATTCAGTGATACACGAATGCCGAGCCAGAACAAGCGGATCGCAGAGCATGATCACGAGCTGTAGCACGGTAGAAAATGGCATAGTTGCGGCACCTACGCACGTGGCCACACGACTGTGGGTACAAGCAAGCGAAACCGAAGTACATCTCTCTTCCTTCGGTGCGAAGTAAAACAAAAAACACGCAGACATTCCGTTTGTGTATTTTACTTCTCTAAAATTTAATTCGTCAGTTCAGGCAACAGGTCGCACAGATAACAGATGTGTTGAATAATTCTCGAAGTCACGTGTCACCACGAGCGATGTCACACTGCGGACACGACTACGTAGGCGCAGAGGCACGAGTACGTCACCGTCCGGCTTGGAGCGGGCGGCCGCGAGGAGAAGGAAAAGCAGCGTTCGGTTTGAAATTTCAGATCTTTCCGCAGCACGTAGCGATGTAATACTTTTCAGACACGATTGTTATCGCGCAATGTATAGTCTGCGCTTGTCAGTTACAAATGGCCAGAACTGGCGAGGGGCCCTTTAAAACAATAGGTTGGCTGTTACAAAGCATAGAAAATAAAAAAGAAAGTTTGCATTGTTCACTTTCTTTAGGAGTCAGGACTTCAAAACTTCGCTAAGTTCATGTCACACACACACACACAACTGCAAGTGGCAAGGACGATTCGGCAATGCAGTGCACATTCTGCGATGACGAACGTTAGGGTACACCTCTGATCCCACTGTCCATTTCTCCATCGCTGAGCAACATGCGGAACATTTTCGTTCCGTCTCGGAGGTAGCCATCATTTTTCAGTGAGGCAATGTGCATACGAAATTCGAGGTGAAACCAATGCGTCACCTGAGCGCTTGCGCAAAAAACGCAGGGCACGGGAAGTCAACGAACCTTCGTTGTGTCTTACGTCATCCCGCGCGTTCACTTGCCAAAAAGACGGCCAACACTCAGTCTACCGGCATCCTGTTAAGCTCGATCTCCGCATGTAGAGAAACAAAAATAGTCCTTCAGATGGCAAGCGTAAAGTACCTGTCACTCATGTGCCACACCGTAATATGAGCAAACACTCGCAACCTTCCCTGCCAATAAACAATTTCGTCACAGTTTTCCAGGGTCAGCTGTTACACCATGAACGCAAGTGCTTTAATCCGAGCGAGTATTCTTAACTGACTGGTCAACGTTCACAGGCTCACAATGAACAATGACACGGCTGCAATCAGGCTACAGGGAAGTGTGTCGCAAGTGTTCCAGAGCACCGAGTGACAGGTTGGTAAAATGTTCCAACTTTCGAAGTACCATCGCCATTTCCGAGCGCAACGACGATGACGACGCACTGGCTTCCTCTGCCCGGTTTTGCTGAATGGCCAACTGGTGCGAGGCGGTCGATGTTATCGCGGCGCCGATTCCAGCAATCTCGCCCTTTAAGTTGCGCTCGCATGCTCCGAGCTCGCGAGTGATCTCAGCGAGCGTTGCTTCTTGGCCTCCGATTTTTTCTGTGAGGTCACTTAACTGGCCTTGGATGACTGGCAGCAGCTGGTCGTAGCTGGCATCCCCTAGCCTCGCCTTCAGTTCTTCAAGGGCTGCGTTCACGTCTTCAAGTGTAACTGCTCTAAGCCCAGAGGACGGGCACTCCGTGACCACGGAAGAAACACCGGCACTGCAGCCGGTGGCGTAGTGCGTTGGCAGTTCTCTGTGCTGGACTCCCTCGCCGCATCGCAAACACTCCACGGTGTGAAACGTGCATTCCTTCTCGTAGTGTTCCAGCATGCGGTCCAAGGTGCCCGTGTACTCGCAGCCGTGCTCTTCGTTCCAGCAGTACACCTTAATAGAAAATAAAGTACATAAACAACACATATTACAATTTTTCGATGACAAACTATGTTTACTAAAGGCGCGTTGTATCGCGGGTACTAAGATTTAGAACGCATGCAAGGTACTGAATATTTGGTTGCGCTTGTAAAAAAATAAGATTGAGCTCCCCGCTGCACTCTTCTTGCTGAAATTCTGCAGAACGATCGCATTTCGGCGTTGACTTCGTTTAGTACAATACGTGGCCCATTCAGTTATTTATTTATTCGAAATACATTACAGGCCCGAAGAATTGGCATTGGATAAGGGAAGCTCCAAACTATACAGAACATAAAGCGCTTTGTGAATAATACAAGGTACACTCAAGTTTACACAGACTAAAATCCCCAGACCAAGAAAAGAAATAAAGAAGGCATACAAGAAGGAACGCAGATAAGAAGTTATTTAAAGTAAGAAATGAATGTTTACGATGGAATTTTTCTTTAACTTCAGCTACCAGGATATAGGGAAGGTCATTCCACAAGCGGATGACACGTGGAAGTGCGGATGAGTTAAAAGCGTCTGTTTTACCATAGATGCGCATGAACGAAAGATGATTATGCAATCTTCGTGAGGTGAATGGCAAAACTTGCCTAGCTATTGGTGATGGCCCTAGTCCGTGAACGTACTTGTTAAACAGCAATAAAAGTGCTACATCACGACGAGTCTTCAAAGAAGGAATCGATAAATTATTTTTAATTTGCGTTATACTTTTGTTGCCGTTGTAATTTTGTGAAATGAATTGAGCGGCTCTATTCTGAACTGATTCTAGCATAATGGTTAAATAAATTTAATGAGGGGACCATATCGAAGAAACAGTCAAGTTTAGGGCGAACAAATGTATAAGCTAATCTGCGCACATTAGTCGGCGTCTTACGAGGTTGCTGCGTAAACATCCCAAGGATCGGGAAGCATTTCCGCAGATGTTGATCTGTGTAGCCCACGAAAGGTTTGATGTCAGGGTTACGCCTAGATATCTGATAGAAGCAACTACAGACACAGGATTGTTAATAATATGGTATGAAAAGTTGGAAAGGAAATGTTTGCGAGTGAAAGAGATTACATTTACCTCGATTAAGCGACATTAACCAGGTGCTACACCAGCTGCTAATAAGGTCAAAATCATTTGGACTTTTACGTGGTCATCAGTACTAGCAATTGCTCGTTAACTTATACAATCGCAAGCAAAAATCCGCACATGTAAAGATGTTCTTCGGTAAGTCGTTAATATATATCAGGAAGAGTACTGGACCGAGGACACTGCCCTGTGGCACAACAGAGTGAACGTAACAGCGGGAAGGAAAAATTGTTAACCACGGTGAACTGCTGCCGATTGGCAAGAAAGTTCCGAATCCAAGATAGCGCTAGTGAATCTAAGGACAAAGACAGTTTTGAAATTAGCCGGCAGTTAGCTATGCGATCAAAGGCTTTTGAAAAATCTAAAAAACATGCAGTGAGTTTGCAGGTTTCTGTCCAGATTAAAATTTAATTAAGTCGTGAACTCAAATAGTTACGTGTCGCGCGATAAACCCTTCCTAATTCCATGTTGGTTTGCAAGAAAAAAAAGTTATTCTTTAAATGATTGTAAATATGGGAGGTGATTATATGCTCTAGCATCTTACCGCAGAATGGATTAAATGATACGAGTCTGTAGTTTAGTGGTAAATTTCTACTGCCACATTTAAAGATGGGAATGACCTTCGCGATTTTCCAGACTTGGGGAAGCTTTCCTGTTGATAGCCATTGCCGGAATATACGAGATCATATTTTACTCGAGACTGATATCGTGTTTTTTTTAATATCTTTGAGTTTATGTCGTCAACGCCTGCTGATGCGGACGCTTTCAGATTATTTATAATGGATGCGATGCCGTCGACAGTAATGTCAATGGGCTGTAAAAAAGTGTATTCAAGATCGGCTACCTCAGGCACGTTTCAATCGTATTCTGTGCTGTGTACTGACGAAAAGAATGAATTGAACGCGTTTGGACAGTCATGGTCTGGAATTGCAATGTGGTCGTTATCATGCAAGATGATGTTGCTGTCCTGTCGCTCCGGACGCACTGATTCCCAAAATTTTTGTGTGCTGGTTGTGGGCAGGGGTGGCAAATCGTGCAAAAAGTACTTCTTTCGGGCAGCGCGTACTCTAGTAGCTTTTTAGGGCAGTAGCTTTTCAAGAAGTCGCTGTATTTTTTCCAAGATATCGGAGTGCACGCGCGTTTTGCGGCCACGCGTTAGTGAACCAGTGTTTATCATTCGCTATTTTAATTAACGGAACATGTTGAGTAACCAGTGTTGTTAACTTGTTTTTGAACAAAGCCCAGTTATGTTGAACTGTTCGGTTACTGAAACAACGACGTAATACACTAACAAGAAATGTTTCAAGTTAAGCGTTAATAACACCGCAATTACCTCCGCTATAGTAACAAATTATCTTAGTTATGGCAGCAGAAAAATGGGTCGGGACTTTAAGGTTTACTTGCATTAATTTATGGTGACTGAAACCATCTAAATTTTTTTTTCAACAGTATTAGGGACCATTCTCAATACTAGATCCAATATATTGTAATCACGAGTGGGCTGAGTGACGATCTGCGACAGGTTGAAATCCAATGTTAAGGCAATGAAGTCTGAAGAAAGGCGGCAGGTCGACGACAACTGCTTCCAGCTTATGGGGGCAAGATTAAAGTCGCCGAAATGAAAAATACTTTCAGTCGGACAAACCCTAACGGTGTGAGTTATGCTGTTTCGCAGGCCGCTAACAAAAAAAAAGACACTTGAGTCAGGAGGACCATAAAAGCAACCTGACAATTTTTCTAAACGAGTCACGCATGAACCCAGACAATTTCTAGATTAGTGTCGGAATCAATTAAAGGAGATGTTACCCTCTTCCTAACGCCTATAACTACGCCTCCGCCTCGTTTACTAGTGCGATCACATCGGTAAATATTATACGTGGTGTGTATGGGGACCTATTTCATTGTCTGGAAGGTCAGGATGGAGCCAAGTATCCGTGAAGATGATAGTGTCAGGACCTGTATCGTCTAGGAAAGGAGAGACTTGATCGAGCTCGCGCACAAGGCATCGAATATTAGTAAATGATATTGATAGCGACGGTAAGATCCAAGGCTCTGATGCCTGCTGGGAGTCATGGGTCTGAGTTCTATGCTTCAGCTATCTGCTCAGCTGCACTAATGTGCTATTTACGCCGTTGTACACGTTAGTTGCGTCATCTATGCGCATTCTGTCGACGCTGAACTTGAAATACTTCTTTCTCGCCTTCGCTAATTCGATCAGTTTTCTTCTTGCTTCTCGTGTAGCTGGGCACAAGTCTTCTCGACTTCTTGGTTTGCCTGGATTCTAAGAAAGAAAATGCAAATTTGCCTGCGCTTGCGGGGATGCGCGCTGCTGATGCGATGGCGCAAGCAAAAACTTGTGTCGCCACCTGTCGTCATCTGCAGAAAACAGCGCTTCAGGCACGGGGGACGGCAGTAGAGAGGGCAACACGCGGCAGCCCTCCCTGAAATTCTGCTTTCTGCAGATGACGTCGGCCGGCGAAACAAGCCTGTGCCAGAGCCGGCATTTCAGACGCCATTTTTTCCCACCGACGAAAACACTTTCTCATCTTTGTATTAAAAAACGCGCGACTAATCGCGCTAAGTGTTATAATAAACGAAGTTGACGCCAAAATGCGATCATTCTACAAAAGTGGAGCAAGAACAGTGCCTGATAAGCGCAAAATCTTTTTTTTCAACACACGCAGCCAAATATTCAGGACCCTCTATTTACTAGAAGTTCGATGTTAACCAACGTATACGCGATATTCTATAGGGAATATGTTCAAGATCGCCCAAGCAGTATCTGTCGTTCCCTGAATATTAAAAGGCAGCAAACATGAACAGTAAGTTAAGGCGAATGACTTAATGGGGCTTTTAAAAAGCAGTACAACTACTCTAACACAAAAAAGCAGGTTTGGTAAGCCAGAATCGAGGAAAGAATGTGCCATACTTCGACTATTATTCCGGCTTTTAACTCATGACCGGCGAGGGCAGCATTGTTGTGCGGTAAAGGCCGCCATCTGCTTCTCGCGTGCTCGCAAAATGAATGCGCTCACCCAGTAGGGGCCATGCAGATTTTACAGGATGATTGGTAGGGGGAAACAGGGTGGGCGGCAGCGGTTCAGGAATAATGTCTTAAAGTAAAAATTTGAAGCAGAAGTAATGTCGGGAGCAACGCTATTGTTGAGAACAATAACTAGGGAACTTATCTTTGCCATGTACCCAACATTCATTTCTGATGTTCAAGTGCGAAGTTCAAGAGAAGGAATAGTATTCTTTCAAGAGAAGGTGACCATTGATCCCTACAGGAAGTGGGCCAATATTGCAATTTCGCTTCAAATGTCGCGTCGAAACGGCAATACGGGAACGTCAGTGTGACGTCGGACATATCAGATGATTAGATTTTTTTTTGCATTTCGCTCTCTTAATCTGTCAAACTAAATAATGAAGAAATATTGAGTTCCAACACACTAATCCACATGAGCCTTCATTGAGCTGGTGTTGTTGCACTTGATTTTTGATAGACACAGATAGGAAAGTTTAGTCAATCTCAATTACTATATTAAAGTTCGGCAATAGTAAATCGGGCACTCTTATCATTAAGCTTGCAGAAAAGAAGTAGCGCAACAAACACTAATGCAGAATTCCCCTAATCCCCCCCTTCTCCCCCCACCCCCCAAAAACAACGCCAAAAATTCGCCTGCTCACCTTCAACCGATTCGCTATCCTGGTAGGGAATTCATAACCAACGCACTCCGCTTCTTCGAATTGCACTTGGTCCAATGGACACTGGCCAACGCCCCCCTCGAGACTGGCGGCGTGGCAAGATTGGCACAGAGCGTGCGAGCACGGCAACAGCACCGTCTGTTTTGGGATCGTGTGGCAGAGGCCGCATACACGTGAGTTCGGCACCTCGTCGACGAACCGCGTCGGTCGCCAGTTGACGCCGGAGACGACGTGGTCGCGAAAACGGTGCACTCGTCCCTGTCCCTGATGCGGCATGGCGGTGTCTTCAGACACGAATGCTACGCTCGCGCAAGAGCGCGGTGGCTTTTTTAGCCAAAATTATCGCTTCTGAGTCGTGTCATACACTTTGGCCAAACCAGCAGTTGGCACAGATAAAATGAGCGCTGTGCCCAATATCGCGTACAATTCTGAGCACTTTTGGCATCTCAAGCTTTGTAACGTGGTGAGGGACAAGTGCTGCGTCATCGTCGCCGACAGCCGTTCCAGGTATCTACCCCGGATTGCGCCGCAGGGGGTGCATATAGATTGTGCTGCTTTTTCGATTATCATTTACCGTCATCCCGCTATTCGATATGGCTAAGCGACTGAGTAACGACGAGGAAATGACGGATTCCTTATCGTCAGCGAACATACTGCACGTCGTAAAGAAAGCTTCCATGTGTAAACTGGTATCAAAGAAAGGCAAAAGCAAACATGCGAATAGCATATTTAAACAAACAGTGCAGATGTCTTTATCGTAGAACAAAACGAAATTTAGAAGTTTAGCCCGACGGGGAAATCATTCACTGCAATGGCAAGGTTTAACGAAACGCTTCAACTCATCAGACACTGTTCTTACTGCACGTGGTTACGATGTATTGGCGAAACACATTACGCAAGGACGCTCTGGCTGTGTGGAGGGAACAGCGCCCTGACAGCTGCCAGGCGTCTCATAACGCACGCGCGATGAAGAGCACCGCTAGATGGCGTTGCGCGCGTCGAAACCCGATTCTGCACGAAATCAGACCGACGATAAACCCTCAACTTTAGTCAGAGCCGTGTTAATATAATCAGCCAGCATCCATTTGATTTAATATCGCTCATATTTAATCTATATTCTCAAAACTGTATATATGTCTGACGAGGTATGTAAAAAATTTGACATTTACACATAAATTTGTTGTAGATTAAACGAACAATCGGAATTAGCGGACGGGACCCTAATTTAATGTAAATGCAGGCCTGTGTTACTTTTTAACATACTGACACCACGTAATGCTAACAGCGTCTGCGTTATGTTATGTTGGCGCCATGCGCTGATGCCATTTCCATGGGCCATTTGCAATACAAGGAAATGAATTAGGTTGACTTCTTTTCCTGGACGCAATTGATCCATCTTCCCCGCTAGACATTCCGCTGCATTTGTACCCGAGCAATCTTTCCCCACACTTAATAACCAAGGTGATGCTGACGTGTTACGATGCTAGTGGAATTGCAAGAAAGCGTGTACGCAATGTAATGCCTGACGTTTAACGCGCCTGCCCCGTATGCAATGTCGGGACTATTTGCACCATTTCACGAATGCGTTGGTAAATGCCCTTTAGTATAAATGACCCGCCGTAGTTGCTCAGTGGCTATGGTGTTGGGCTGCTGAGCACGAAGTCGCGGGATCGAATCCCGGCCACGGCGGCCGCATTTGGATGGGGGCGAAATGCGAAAACACCCGTGTTCTTAGATTTAGGTGCACGTTAAAGAGCCCCAGGTGGTCGAAACTTCCGGAGTCCTCCACTACGGCGTGCCTCATAATCAGAAAGTGGTTTTGGCACGTAAAACCCCATAATTTTTTTTTTAGTATAAATGTCCTCTGACGATTGCGTCCCCAAGTCATTTATAAGTGTGGCTCACGGCATCACTGCGACGCGAGCGAAGGCCAGGTTACTCGAGCCCAACTGCTGTGTGGAATAGCACCCTCAGGGTTAACAAAACATGAAAAAAAAATAGTCTAAGATCTGCGCAAAAAGTGACATTAATAATATATTTCTAGTGCTACGTACTCCTATGTGCAGCAGTGCCACATAATATAGTTATATTTTGAAACATAGACGCAATGGATGATGGATGAACATCGACGTTCGTAAAGCTGACGGGAGTAAATGATTTTCGCTGGCAGGGTTCCCTAAAATGCTACGTCTATACTTTCCAGATTCTTGTGAAGCTTGCGTCAATACTAAATTTTTGTCGCAGTAGCAATGGACATCTCTCTTGCACTTGAGAGGGGCGACTCATTTTTTATGACAGAGGGCATCTGCCAGAACACGCGACCACGCTACATACAGCATAGGCAGGAAGCCAGACACGGAGCCAGCCACGGAGCCCGCCAACTGGTCATTTAATCAGGCAGACATTAAGCCAATCAGCGAGAGAGATATTTGGTTGTGTTAAGGGTTGGTAGTTACAGCGGGCCGCATTTATGATACATGACACTGCTATTATCCAGTAAAATGGTACGTTGATTATTATGAAATGCACAGCTCCAACGTATTTCAAGCTACAGACTGAGAAAAATCGAAAAACAAAATGCACGCTGCAAGACATTTGAAAGTGGCGAACACCTGCAAATTATGTTCGGCGACCATCCCTTTGCTTCGGCAAGCAAGTTCGAAATTGCCACATTCAACGAACACTTCATTTTCTGAAGTGCGAGTTTGCCCTGCGGTATAACATGCTTGACGCATATTTATGTAATGCCCTAACGAAGGGCACACGTACCCGGTATTCCATGACGCAGCCAACTTATTTCTATGCGTATGAGTGTAACTCGAAATGGAGAACTGCAATTGCTAACTTGGCATTGACAACTTTCTAGTGCACCCGTGAATTTCAGTTTATGGATATAATATACAAATACACGCAGTTTTTTTTTTCGTCAAACCTGCGGTCCCTAAACTTTCGCTCACGGCTGTGCATATGTACTTAGTTTATTTTACTGAGGTTTAGCCCTGAATTACAGCACGGACCATCGATAAACAAATCGTAAACCGGCAAGGACCTGAATCCTGCGACTCTTTTTGTTGCACTTTATAACGTTATGCACTACACACACAAAAAAACATCTAGGCATGTCCACTGAAGGCCCCAGAGTAGCGAAAAACAAGCAATACTCGTCGTTTATTTCAAATATATAAAGAAAGGCAATGCCATTCCACTATGTGAAAGTGCATGACCAGCGAAACTGTTAAGCGCACGACACAAAGGTGACACCGAATATTGAACCAAGTTACGAACATATCTATTGTCCTGATCGACGGTCATCGTGACGACAGGTACCCAAACACATTCGACTATCACCTCTGTTATTAAATGCCTCCGCCACGTAAGACACTGAATGGCTCATACCCCCTTAAGCAGTAGTTCATACCCCCTTAAGTAGTAGTTCATACCCCCATAAATTCGGGCTCCTCATTACGAAGACAAAAGAGTAGTGGAATTATACGCTGCAACGACGAGCGGAAACGGAGCCAGCTGTGGAAGAAGACGGCGACGAGAAACTCCTCAGCAGTGCCACGAGCGCGTTCGCTCCGTTCCGCCGAAGGGCACCAACACAGAAGGCGACGACGTTCGAGTCATTGCTGATGATGCTGCTTACATATCGCCGATTCCACGAATCCCCGGGTCTCAACGATATACAGATTCGCAATAAAGTTACCCTTGGTGGCCTTAACAGGCGCACACTACGTCACTAACTACGTCATACACTCACAGAGACACATTGAAACAAGCTGCGAAATGCGTTTGATTTTGTTTTTGGCCCTTTCACTCTCTCTATTTAGCGGTAAGTTATTGCGCGCGTACGCCATCAAATCCCGGATTAGCCTTGCATAGCTTAGCTGTAAAAAGCCTTACATTTTGCAAACGTTAATTCGTCCGTTGTCAGCGTCGTTCCGATCGGCCAGCCTGGGCAGCGACCTTCGAGCCCGTCCTGCTTTAGTGAGACGAACAGGCTTTTGGGAAGCTCACAATGCATACCCTCGGACAGACCAGCGGCGGCACCAGGGCGAGAAACGTCCGACAGCTACGGGGATGATGGATGACACTTGGTCGCCGACTACAATGCTGAGACCAAGGAACTCCTGCGAAAGTGCGTTCTATGCCTTTTCGCTGCGGCCGCTGCTACCCGCCCAAGCCGATCGACCGACGAACCAGCAAATTGCTGGGCCATCCAAGCAGCCAAAGCGCGCCAATGGAGTCATGCGTGACACTTCCTGTCCCCTTCTTTCTCTATTGGGCCAGTGAACGGGGTGCGCCTGTGGCCATTTCTACGGTGGCGTTCCGGGAACAATGGTGCCGGAATTATTGTGTACGCCCTCGCCGTCAAGGCGGAGCCTTCAACGACACGAACGCTTCGATTGGATGAAGGTGTCCCTACGGGTTTCTCTGGCCTTGGGATCTGTGGAGACCAAGGGGATTTAAGCCGGCTTCTTCGATCGTGCTTTGGTGTGCTAGTGTGTATTGAAGTGCTCTCTCAAAAGATGCAGTCTGGTTTGATGTGTAACTCATGCCACGTGAACGACGTACTGTGCACCGTACTCCGAGCAGTTCGAGTATTCCTTGTTTTGTAAATAATTTTGCCTCACAAACGTAAATATACCCCCTGTCTGTTCCTCATCCTCTCGACCTCGTACGTTTCATGAAAGAAGCAACCCTCTTCAAAAAAAACAGGGCCGCTATGTTGTACACGTTAGACGTTCGATTTCGCCTCACGCGATCGGACTAGATTGGCCTAGGCCGCGATATCGGCGCAGCCTGGACAGTCGCGCGAGGCGAAATCGAACGTCGGCTTTTCGAGCGCGTACACGACAGCGGCCCTGGACGACGGCGTCGGAGCTCTCAGCCTCCGTTTGACGGTCTGGTTGCGTAGGCCAGCTACTCGTTACCAGATGCACCGGCGGCGTAGGCTAGAGAGCAATCCTCTGCGTGAGGACAGAATCCGAGGCAACGATCTCCGAATCCTACAGTGGAAACAGTTGGACTTTTTGATACCCCCGTCACGCGACACATCTAATGTCATTTACAACAAATGACATTCGCTAGTAATGACATTTGTTCGCTGTTACACGGTAAAACGTTATAAAATCCGTTGAACACAATACAAACAAATGAATTCGCCAAGCGCATTCGCAATCGTTACGGAACCGAATATGCATCTTCAACACCCGCACCCTACCGGTCACCTTCGCAAATAGCACATGCCTTTTTTTGTTCTTTAACCAAACGTAACTATTGTTGTTTCGGATTTATTACGTAATAATTACTTCAATCCCGTTTCGTTTCTTCACTGTGCACATTTACAGAAAGCTACTCACCGCTCTGTGACTTGACAGCCGTCTTTCGCAGTCGTGTTCACAATGGAGCATCAGCCAGGGCCATTCAGTTGGCTTCACATAAATGCATGGATGGATGGATGGATGGATGGATGGATACAACTTTCTTGCACGTCCGGCAAGGTTTAACGCGACCCGTGCTCAGGTCTCCCACGGGGCAACGTCAAGGCCCTGCCTCAACGCCGCCTCACGGGCTTGCTGGATTGCCCACGTCTGGATTCCGAGGTCTGAGCTGCGCAGAGAGGCGGCCCACTTCGAGGACAGGGTCTCCGGAGTAACTGTCATCCCTCGTATAACTACATTGCGCTCCCACAGTATGTGTTTGAGTTTTGCTGGTCCTTCCTGGCACAATTTCCAAGTGTCGTCCTGATGCTTATCTGGGAAGATACGTTTCAGACGGAATGGATTAGGAAAGGTGTTCGTCTGGAGTTGCCTCCAGGCGACGGCCTGCCTCCTGTTCAATTTGGGACTCGGCGGTGGGTATATCCTTCTGGCGTTCAAATATGCGCTGGTTATGTTGTTGTATATGGTGAGCCTGTCCCGTTCTGCTCGAGAAGCGTTCGCTGTCGTGCGAGAGGCATTGCCCTGTTCGGCGCGGCGGGTCATGTCGCGCGCCGTCCGGTGCGCCGTCTCGTTTAGGTACGGGAGCGCGTCGCCTTCTGTGGTGACGTGTCCGGGAAACCATATGATAGCTCGCGGTTTTTCCAAGGAAGCCCTGCCAAGGAATTTCCAAGGAAGCCCTGCCAGAATGGACAGGGCTTCCTTGGAAATTCGACCTTTGGCGTAATTTTTTACCGCCGTTTGCGAGCCACTTAGTACGACTTCCCATTCCTGTTGTGTGAGGGCCAACGCAATCGCTACTTCCTCCACTATTTCCGAGTGTTTGGGTATACACTGCACGTGGCTCTGGACTCTGCCTCTATGACTACAGTGGTGTATTTTTGGCCATTCGGATATTCGGCTGCGTCGACAAATCGCGCGTTTCCCTCCCAGCCGAACGAACGGAGCAGAGCCTCGGCCCGTATTTTAACGCAACAGCGTTAAGGAGCTCGTGTCGCAGAAAAGCCGGTGTCGTCGGTGTCGGCGTTGTTGGCCGTGAGCGAAAAATCACGGAAGGAAATTCATAAGTAAGAAACAACTTGCAAGGTGGGCTGGGTGGCAATCGAACCAGCGTCTCCGGAGTGTGAGACGGAGATGCTACCACTCAGCCATGAGTTCGATGGTTCAGACGGAAGAAAAGCGCCTATAGTCAATGCGGTGTTGCCTTAGAAACGTGCCGTAGAAAGTTATACTGCGTTGTATATCGGTAATTATGAGCATGTAAATTACAGAAGTCGCAGTTAAACAAGTAGCGAAGTACGTTTCCGCTACATTTCTTCTGTGTTTGGCGCACACGCGGAGCCATCTTGCAGCAAACACAGAAGACCCCCACCTCGCAATGCACGGCGCTGCCCGGACAGGTGGCGCGCCACTCGCCCGCTTCTCCCCTTCGTCTCGTTTGAGCGCATTGGGGCCGTGCGCGGACCTGGACGAGGATGCCTCAATACCCTCGCGTTTAATAAGTTTTCTCGCTGTCTCCCCTTCCAACTTCCAGCGTGCGTCACTCGAACCCTCGTGTTTAGGCAATGCGGCTCCTTTTTCCGCTCAGAGCGAGATTCCTAGGTGCAGCGTCCAATGCGGGACGCCTCTAACGTGATCGCTGCGCCGTAGCGCATCTGGTGGGAAAGCGTCCCCTGCGATGTGTGCTGTGCTGCTGGCGAGAAGTCGTGCGTTTGCGTGGTGCTCCCAAGCGAGTTGGAGGACGATCCCATCGAGGCGTCAGTCTCATGATCGCGTCCGTTTTTATGTGACTCAAGAGCATGCCAAGGACCCGCCGTGGTTGCTCAGTGGCTGTGGTGTTGGGCTGCTGAGCACGTGGTTGCGGGATCAAATCCTGGCCACGGCGGCTGCATTTCGATGGGGGCGAAATGCGAAAACACCCGTGTACTTAGATTTAGGTGCACGTTAAATAACCCCAGGTGGTCGAAAGTTCCGGAGTCTCTCCCCTGCGGCGTGCCTCATAATCAGAATGTGGTTTTGACACGTAAAGCCCCATAAGTAAGTATTAGCATGCCGAGCGAATGAGTGGGCGGTGCAAACGGGGTGCGATAACGCTATAGCGTTCCACTCTTGAAGACCAAGTTTAAGCGTCCTCCAATTTTTGCTATGGCACGCGTGGACAATGTGCATCTTAGTAGCCCGCATTCACGTCACAGCGGCGATGGACGATTACATATTCCAACGTAGTTAGTATACTGCGAAATATTTACTCGCGAGGAGTGGGTATAGCGCTCTTTTCGCCTCTCTTTCGTTACCATCGTCATTGGCATCATTTTCTAATAATATAAGCTTTCGCGGTGTGACAGCGCACAGTGATAATGGCATTACCGTCAACTAATGTCCGTGGTTGAAAATCAGATTAGATTGCCGTGTCACGTCTGTATTTACCTAGCCAATAATCGGGAACATAGCACACAGTACATGAGCGTCCCTTAAAGGGAAAGTGAGAAACAGGCTGTTTCTTCGCGCATGCGCAGAAGATACGGCACCACATGATATGAAAAAGACAGCGCTCGCCGTGCACTTCGCACTTCCACCGTTGGCTGTCTATTGATTCCTGGCTGAAAATAGTAAACTACAGAAGCAGAGACATTTGCACCCACTAATAACTAGTTTACCATTATCAGTCAGGGACCGCTCTTCCGCTCCGACACCACCAGTCTTGTCTTGGCCGGGTCGACGCAAATCCTTTCTGTGAAGTGGTACGAGAAGAGCCCGTAGCCGTTGTCCATCTGCTCCCACGTCAGACCCTTCAGATCTCACCGTTTAGCGTACATTCACTATTTGTTGCGCCTGGAAAATTGGCAAGATACCGCATCGCCACGAGTAAGGAACAGCTCAAAGCGAAACCAATATTTGGAGCACAAAGAAGCGATGAAAAAATTACCTCCTTCTAGGCACAGGTTAATAAGTGAAGTGCACCTAGGTCGTCGCTCAGTTGGGTCCGACTCCTTCTTGTAATTCAAAAGGCAAATGGTGATTTCTGCGTAATTCAATTTTCGTTTGGCTTCTGCCGCGTTTACGAACATTCAAAGCAGGTGACGCCAATACCAAGCACTGGTCAGCGGGATGTCCTCCAACGTAACGAATTTGAGCAGCAACCATTTAAATACACGCAATATATTATGCGCATGTTTTGTATTCGTGAAAAAAATGAAGACCAACCGCTAACATTTAGTGAAGCGAAATTTCCATCCACGCGTCAGCTAGGATCAATGGAACAATGAGCAGCTTTCGCCAATCTTCTTGAGTTTCTTATAACGCCTCTGTAAAATGCGCTGTGCGAAAGCAAAACTAAATTTACTGGGAAGAAACCGCGGATGATTTTTTTGTTTTGTCTTATAGCTCTTTTAATAAGGGTTGCGAATGTTTCCTTTATGAATGCCGCAGCAAAAGTGTGCTTATCTCTCATTCGCGTACATACGGACCATTTCGTCCCGCTCTTCCTCCTAGATTTCCCATATACCATTCAGCCGCGCTGCAAGCTTTGCGCACATTTCCCCGGTATTTACAACATTACAGGAACATTCTCGGTCACACACGCAAGGCACATGAGCAAAAAAATTAAATTATGGGGTTTTACGTGCCAAAACCACTTTCTCACTATGAGGCACGCCGTAGCGGAGGACTCCGGAAATTTCGACCACCTGGAGTTCTTTAACGTTCACCTAAATCTAAGTACACGGGTGTTTTCGCCCCCATCTAGATGCGGCCGCCGTGGCCGGGATTCGATCCCGCGACCTCGTCCTCAGCAGCCCAACACCATAGCCACTGAGCAACCACGGCGGGTAGCATACGAGCAAGTTTGCACGTGTATTCAAAGCGGCAGGAGCAGACTAAGAGAATCGAAGGCGAAGTGATAACAGGGAAAGCGCCGCCCGTCACCAAAACAAGTGAAGCCTGTAAATGCAAATATAGGTCGCCAAGAACAATTGCAAACATCACATTTTATTTCTACACATATTTGCATCAATTTATCAATCTGTAGGTTGCAAGATGGAGACAAAAATACAAAATTCATCTAATTTTCTGTTACCTAAAAAGAAAATGGCGACCCTTTATCGCCAACAGTCAAACTAGCCCAACTGTCCCCCCACTGCGCAACATCATAGAACTCATTCATTCGCACAGAAAGAACAAGGGGAATGCTGGAATCGCCATCCAGATGTAAGCCGATGGCTTCAGGTTAGCCACGATTCGCCTCACTAGTAGGCAACCATGGTCCTTAGATATCTGCTGCGACTGTCACGCGTTACCGTGGCATGTCATCGGGAATTATGCCATCAACAATATCCATAAACGCTGGTAAATTGAGGGAAATAATCAGAGTTGAAAGAAATTATAGACTATGTACAGTGGAGGTCACCTCATAATATATATATATATATATATATATATATTCCGCGCGTCAGCGCATGCTTCGCTACATATGACGTCATTGGGGAACAGCAGTAGATTGCGCTGACATTATTGGTGACTACGCACCATTGTAACTGCTGTACCTTCGATTGTCTACTTTAAACGCACGCATTCGCGGACAGATCATGGTGATCTTATGCCCCAAATCCGATGAGGGGACTAGAAATACGAGGTAAATTTTTTTCTCCACCTTGTTTTCTATAGGAGTTGTGAAGTCGCGCCAAACGCAGGTAATGCTCGTTCATTCTTTTTTTTTTTTAATTTCTATTGGGCAGCAGTAAAGCACACTGTCGCGGCCACCTCTTACTGAAACCATCTCTCCCGTTCGGTAAAACATGCGCAGGACACAGGACGAATCCAACTTACAACTAATATTGTTTCCAACATGCCCGTGTGTCCAACTTTCCCGTGTCCTAATTCACTCTGTCTGCAGCAGCAGCTTAGGCAGGACATCGAAATCCACCACAGGATAACGCGAGTGCCGAAGTGAATCCAACACTGGACTAAACATATTGATTTGTGAAGCCATATCGTTCGTCAACAGTGCGCAACTCAGGGTTAATCACATTTCGTGCATTGTCTGTTGTTGTAATTGTTTCTCTCTAACTTGTTCTTGCTTGTTCGGCTTTTGCAGGTCGTACAATCGAGGCGTTTTATATTCTGGAGTGGCCCACCATCGTAAGGTCGCCGGTTCCAACTCTGCCGCGGGCTCAACATTTCTAGGGGAGCGAAATGAAAGAACGCCATTGTAAATTACATTTGCATGCACGTTAATGGGCTCCAGGTGGTAAAAATTAATTCATAGCAATCCACTGTACGGTGGGCTTCATGTCGACGTCATGTTTTGCGGCCCGTAATACCACATAATTTATTTTTATTTGCTGGAGTGAACTCTTTCTCTCCCCCCCCCCTTCATGCCCATGCAATACATGACTCTCCCAAGCGCAAGTTGACCTTGCCTGTCGATACCAAGTTGTTCGAACTCACTCCGCAATGCTAAGTGGGCGCCAGAACTCTGTCGAGCAGCAAGGTTCAATTCCCGCAGGCACCTGTTTACCTCTTCAAGAAAAAAGAACGTTCGCACATTAATAAATAATTAAATAATTAGTTAATACATTCATCTGTCACTACAAGCCTTGTTTATCCTGCTCACAACAAAAACTTAAAGGCAAACTGAAGTTTTCGTAGAAACTTCGGTAGGAAAATACGATATCTAAAAAAGAAAAAAACTAAGAGCAGTGAAATGTGTGCTTCAGTGCGTAAGTAGAGACAAATAG
This sequence comes from Dermacentor variabilis, assembly GCF_050947875.1. Classification (NCBI taxonomy): domain Eukaryota; kingdom Metazoa; phylum Arthropoda; class Arachnida; order Ixodida; family Ixodidae; genus Dermacentor; species Dermacentor variabilis. The sequence goes on along the minus strand of NC_134576.1, from coordinate 48,186,390 downwards.
AAACTTTGTGCCACAACAGAGAATCCTTGGGGGGACTTTATAGGTTACACGGAATTGAACATTTGCGGAACCAGCTATAGATAAGTAATGAAAAACTGCGCTTTCAGCTACCGTGGCATTGGCTACAGATAGCAACTTAACTTTTTAGATAATTTGAAATAAATCTATGAATTTGAAACATCTTCATTTTGAGTATTATACATAGAGCGTGTCTCATGCACCAAGTTTTAAGGAAATGCTTATTGCGCAATTAAGAAAAAGTACATGCATGATGTTCAAAGTCTTGATGAGAAAACCATCAATAAGCATTTTGTCTCTGACATCCAATTGGAGGAATCATATTAGGAAAGTTCTATCACTGGCTGTAATTGTCAAGATGTTGATAGAATAGTAAAGAATTCACGCAGTATCCGTGGTGTCCTGTACTTATCTTTGTCCGTGTTAATTTACGCTACAATGACTTCAAATCAAATAGGGACATGAATAGGGACATGAAATAGGGACATGAGCCTCCGGGACATGAACGTTTGAGTGCAGTGGGGCCGTGCGGGGGTCCAAGAACCTGCGTGTCCGCAACTCCCCTGTGGGCAATAAAGTTATCACCACCACCAAATAGGGCGTGTTTACATTTCCTGAAAAGCGAGAAATCCCGCGTAATGGGAAAAAGACCACGTGACCATGTACTCGCTCGCGCACGATAGCAGCGTCATTGAACAGGCTCAGTGGTAAATAAACAGGAAGAAGATTTTAATCTATAACAAGTTATAGCACTGGATACCGAAGTGGCCCTATTCTATTTTCAGTTCGCGACGCCTTGCGTAATTATTAATGCGGAAGTATTAGATGTCCCATGACGCAGAAAAGCCGGCGTTGTAGGTAACGAGTGGTACCAAAAGACATCAACATGGGTGACTTCATAAGCGTCTTGTATGACGTCAGAAAAATAAAGAATTAAGATTAAAGCAATTATTAGTAAAGTGACTTAAGAGGAAGTGAAGTGAATGAAGGTCAAGTAAATTGAATGCAGGTGAAATAAAGTGTATTGAGGTGCATTCAATCGGATTAAGATGGTTTAAATTGCATTAAGGTTGATTAAGGTGCATTAGGTTGGTAAAAATTAGAGAAAGGTGGATTGAAGTGGAATCAATTGAATCGGGGTGAATTAAGCTTGGTACAAATGAGAGAAAGGTGGATTAAAGGGGATTAAGGCTGGTTCAAGTTAGAGCAAGGTCGACTAGGGTAAATTAAGGCGGAGTTGTGAAGGACACAAGCCAATGTGTGAAGTCACGTATAAAGACATAACCAATTAGAGAAGTCATAATGCTTTGACAATCATAATCACGCTAGGATACATAGCGTTCACGTCTTCAAGAGTCAGTGCTGTAGGGTGCGTGGGCTCTGTGAACGCGGAAGAAACACGGGCAGTGCATCCGGCCACGTGTGTTGACAGGCATCTGTGCTCGACTCCCTCGGCGCATCGCAAGCACTCCACGATGTAAAGCGTGCATTCGATCTCGCAGTGTGCCAGCACACGCTCCGTGGTGCCCATATACTCGCAGCCGTGCGCTTTGTTCCAGCAATGCACCTCAATAGAAAAAAAATAGTAACAACTCAATTTTATGGGTAGACAATATATTTTCACTAGAGGCGTGTTGTATCGCTACCCCTAACAATTAGAACATAATTTTACTTGAAGTCTGTTGGGGACTAAAGTACATGTATGATTCCATAGGGAAGTAAATATGTTCAAGATCACCAGGGCAACATCATTCGACGTCTAAACATCAATAAGGCATCAAACATGAATATTAGTTCAAGGTGAATCTCTTTAATGGCGCTTCCAATATGAATGTAGCCATCATCATCATCAGCAGCAGCCTGGTTACGCCCACTGCAGGGAAAAGGCCTCTCCTATACTTCTCCAACTGCCCCGGTCATGTACTAATTGTGGACATGTCGTCCCTGCAAACTTCTTAATCTCATCCGCCCACCTACCGCCCCCTGCTACGCTTCCCTTCGCTTCCCTTCCCTTGGAATCCAGTCCGTAACCCTCAATGACCATCGGTTATCTTCCCTCCTCATTACATGCTCTGCCCATGCCCCCCCTCATTTCTTTTTCTTGATTTCAACTAAGATGTCATTAACTCGCGTTTTTTCCCTCACCGATTCTGCTCTTTGCTTATCCCTTAACGTTACACCTATCATTCTTCTTTCCATAGCTCGTTCGTTGCTATAGAGCCACTGTTACACAAGAGGCAGTTATGATAAGCAAGAATCGAGGGAAAAGCGACCATACCTCAACTATTCTTAAAGCCCCCAGCTCATTTACGGCCACACCAGAATTCTTATGCATAGTGGAGACCGCTATCTTATTCTTTTTTGCTAGCTTTCTTCAGAAATAAATGCGGTCACCCACAAGGGCCTAGATAGCTAATATAGAGCGCTTGGTTTGGAAAAGGGAGGCTGGTAGCGGTTGAGGAATAAAGTCCTAAAGTAAGAATTCAGCGAAAATGTAACGTCGGAAGAAAGTTATTGCTCATAAGAATCCCCAGTAAATGTACCTATGTGGTACCCCCCACTTCCTTTTCTCATGTTTCATTGTGAAGTTCGCGAGAAGGAAGGTTCATGTATAAACAGATGGCCATTTTTATCACTAAATGAAACGGGCCAATTTCTTCTTGCATTTCAGGTCGAAACGGCAACGCGGACACTTCAGTTTGTCGATACAGATATCAAATATTGCAAATATTTTTTTATTTAATTTGGTCTCTCACACTGAGAAATCAATAAATATAGAGTTCCCACCGAATATTTTACATGAGCCTGCAGTGAGTTTCTGTTGTTCTATTGGGTTAGTTTTAATGGACAGTAAAAAAACCTTTACTCAAAGTGCATTGGTAGATAACAGTTCGGCATTAACAAAACGGGCACTCCTATCATTACGCCTGCAGAGATGCCGTAGGGCAACTATTGCTAATGCATAATTCACTTGCCACATTTAAAAACTAAATGTCAGAAATGGTTATTTTTCTTCCTCGTGCACCTTCAAGGTGTTCGCATTCCTGCTAGGTTTTTCATAACCGAAGCACTCCGCTCCTTCGAATGGCTCCTGATCCAATGGACACTGGCCAACGCCCCCTTCGAGACTGGCTGCGTGGCAAGATTGGCACACAGCGTGCGAGCACGACCACACACCACCGTCCGTTTTGAGATCATGCGACAGAGGCCACATACACGTCAACTGGGAACCTCGTCGACGAACCGCGTCAGTCGCCAGTTGATGCCGGTGATGACGTGCTCGCGAAAACGGTGTACCCGTCCCTGCCCCTGGTCCGGCATGGTGGTGTCTTTGGGCATGAATCCTAAGCTTGAACAAGAGCGCGGTGGCTTTTTCTACCGAGATTATGACTGCTGAGAGTCTGATGCACTTTGGCTAAAGTAGTAACAAAGAAGATAAAGTTATTCCTGCGACCACTATCGCGTACAGTGCCGAGCACTTATCGCACCTTGACCTTTGCAACACTACGAAGAACAAGTGTTTGGTTAACGACGGCGACAACCGTTCCATAAACTACGGTGGATCGGGCAACAGCAGGTGCATATGCATTGAGCTTGTTCCGTTATCACGTGCCGTCGTCTCGCTATTCGCAATGGCTAAGCAACTGAGAAATGACGAGAAAATGACTCATTTCTTATGGTCGGCCAGCATATCGCACGTCGTGAAGAAAGCTTCGATATGCGAGATCATATCACCTAAACAAGAAACCAATTGCGCGAATGCATGACGTAATAGTTCTGCGAAAACCCGCAATGTGCAAAGAAGTGATTACCAATGGAAAATGAGACGTTCGCCCAAACGTAGCGATTGCTTCAAAGGAAGCCTATACGGGTTTCTGAATACAAAAAAACTCAGTGCCCCTCCACTCTGTGAAGAACGATGACCAGCCTCAACCACGCCCAGCTTCTGAAAGTAGTTCAGGGTCAGTTGAATGAGCTTATAAAACAAGTGCGAAGCCTGGAAGTTAGGTTTGTTGAGATAACGCGCGAGCTCGGAGCATGCCAGCACTATTTAAACGCCAGGTGGATCAAATCATCGCCACGATTTCATCGACCGTGTCCCACCCAGTTGACGTCTCGGCAAAATCTAGCGGAGGAAGCCAGCAGGTCATCGTCGCTGTCATTAGACTCGGAGGAGGCGATGATGCTTCGAAAGTTGAATAACGCAGCCGACCAGTAAAGGCGATGTTCTGAAATACTTGCGGGAAATTTTCCCTCATCCTGATGGCTGCTGCGTAATTGCTCGTTGTGAGATTTTGCACGGTGGCGCTCGGCATTTGATAAGTAGGCTATGAACGACGGCCGGCCGAATTCAAGCAAATAAATGCGTGACTTATCTGCTGACCCTGGAAAACTGCAACCACTATCGCCTACAGTGCCGAGCACTTATCGCACCTCGACCTTTGCAACACTGCGAAGAACAAGTGTTTGGTTACCGACGGCGACAACGGTTCCATAAACTACGGTGGATCGGGCAACATCTGGTGCATATACATTGAGCTTGTTCCGTTATCACGTGCCGTCGTCTCGCTATTCGCAGTGGCTAAGCAACTGAGAAACGACGAGAAAATGACTCATTTCTTATCGTCAACCAGCATATCGCACGTCGTGAAGAAAGCTTCGAGATGTAAGATAATAACACCTAAACAAGAAACCAATTACGCGAATGCATGGCGCAATAATTCAGCGAAAACCCGCAATGTTCAGAGAAGTAATTACCACTGGGAAATGAGACATTCACCCAAACGTAGCGATTGCTTCGAAGGAAGCCCATAGGGGTTCCTGAATACAAAAAACTAAGTGCCCTTCCACTCAGTGAAATAGGATGACCAGCGAAGCTGTATGCGGGTCCCATTGTAATGCGCCATCTTCGGGATCGGCCCACGTATTGGGAATGATTACAACCTGCTTCGCCACCGTCGCTGGTCAGAACGGTATTGCACCCTCTTAGGGATCGGCCTGCGTGTGGGGAGTGCCTAACGCCTGCTTCACATCCGCCGTGGTTCGGCCCGGTATTGAACGATCTTCAGGATCGACCCACGTATGGGGAGTACTTAACGCCCGTTTCAGCACTGGAGCGGTTGGCGTGGCGTTACGTAAATCTTCGGGATAGGACCCCGTAAGAGAGCTTCACGCCCGCTCCACCTCCGCTGCGGGTCGGCGTGGCATTGCACTATCTTCGCGATCAGCCACGTATGGCGAGTGCTTAACGCGTGCTTCACCACCGTCGCTGGTCGGAACGGTATTGCACCCTCTTAAGGCTCGGCCTAAGTATGGGGAGTGCCAACGCCCGCTCCACCACCGCCGCCGGTGGGCCCGGCATCGCACTATCTTCTAGATCGGCCCCGTATGCGTAGTGCTTAACGCCTGCTTCACATCCGACATGGGTGGGCCCGGCATTGCACTATCTTCGGGATCGACCCACGTATGGGCAGGGCTTAACGGCCGTTTTACCCCTGCCGCCGGTCGGCTCGGCATTGCGCTAACTTCGGGATCGACCCACGCATGAGGAGTGCTTAACGCCCACTCCACCTCCGCCGCGGGTAGGCCCGGCATCGCACTATCTTCAGGATCGGCCGCCGTATGGGTAGTGCTTAACGTCCGCTTCACCTCCACCGCGGGTCGGCCCGCTATTTCAGTATTTCATCATGGTCATCAAGCCATCATGGTCTCAACGAAGCCCTGCTTCAGCCAGAGTCAAGGTTACATGCACAAATGTCTCTATGTAAAACATGCTGCCTGCAATATCACCAACCATGGCACGTGACTTTCGTAAGCCAACCAATGTTAAATGCCATCCCTGGATGTGTGCCCCACAGCAAAAAAGGAAGAGAAGAAAAAAAGGAACGAAAAGACAGGGCTCGTCATGCGAGTGTGACGTGAACCCTTGGCTCCATCATGGGGGAAGATGAAGAAAGAAGATCACTTGGAGGCAAAGGGGTTGAGTGCCGTTGCTTTTAGCACTCGCCTCCTGGCAGCGTGAAAATGCAACATTTCAATTTCTTCCATTTCCTTTAATAATGAACTAATTAGAAATATTTGTTTGAGAAAATGCTCCCTTGACGGCATCTTACAACTTCCAATGTACCTATAACTAAAATTTGCCATGGTGCTTAATCAGAGGGGCTTTTTCAGCCCAAATTAGATCCTGCAGACTATAGTACGTATGGAAAACATGGTACATGGAACTGTAAAATTTAATTTTCCACAGCAATTTCTACCTGTGCAGTTGGAGTTGGCTTTGTCGTAGTATAGATGTGAGGACCGCGAAACAGCCTTTATTCCCTAAAGATCCTGTCCTGTAGTATATTTGAGCATTTACATAAAGGCATGGAGACCCTCAGTGTGTTACAATCAAAGTAGCGGCATATACGTGGTGTGTGCTGCCTGTAGGGATGCCACTGTAAGCCATCTATGTATTGGCGGATTTCTGAATTGTGGATGGGAGAAGGCTCATGGCTGTTCTGGCTTTGCACCAAGCACTGCAGAGCACAGTGCTGCAATTTTCTGTTTGTGCAGTTGGAAGAAAATTATGCCTGCAGTGGCAGTGACTACACAGAAAATGCACCCTACGAGAGTGGACAGAGTTCCACTGTGACTGTGGTTTGAAATGGTCCAGCCCCTGTGTAAGCACCGATTTCCCCAGACAAGTGTGACAGTGCCTGGCTTTGAATGCAGTGTGCTGCTTCATAAATATTGCAGTGGCCCAGCGCTAAGCTACCTGGATTATGTGGTTGCCATAATGACTTCTCTGTACCCGTGGGACAAATATTTGCACTCGAAATAGCGACAGCAGCCATGCATTTTCTGCTGACATAGAATTAGGTTCCACAATGTCATCTGATGCATGCACATGCTGTGATGCGGTTGGTGTGGCCATGCTCTTTTTTCCTCCCTTCAAGTATGCTGGTGAATTGCCACTAGTTACAGATGTCTGCAAGGAGTGCACACTGTGTGAGTGCTGCACATGAATTGAAATTACGATGACCACAGTGATGATAAAGAACACATTGAAAAGTAATCTGACAACACTTATCAAGACTGTCTACAAGTTTTCTGTGAGAGATTTCCTCAGGGTGGACAAAAACCATCTTAGGGACCATTTCATGGGGTGTTACCACCCACATTATGAGATGAAAGAAAAGGAAGTCATTAGGATTTCTCTGGTGGTGCAAGGTGCTCAAATAGATGGCTTTGAATTTCAATAGACATAAATATTATCATTCTTTCTGTCTGGGCACGTAACTTATTCGCCAACCTCTCTGTCATCTCTGTAGCACATTAATCTGGGATAGTAACTCCACTCTGACGCAGGAGATGAAAGTGCATGCCAGACATGCTGACCACACGGACTTGGAGAGTGCCACTTTCTTAAATGTGGCAAAAGTCTGTGTTTTGGGCGAAATAAGAGCTCATAGGCAATTTTCATCTGTGATAAAGAGAAATAAGTGCTGCCAGTGGTCAGACGTCATTGAGGTCGAGCTTCTCAAGCAAGCGGATGCCATCGAGAACATCAAAAAAGCCAGTGATAGCCATTGTGCAGCAGCTTCAGATAGTAAAGTCCAGCCGGGGTTTCTCTGCACAAGGTCACCAAGTGGCATTTCTAAGTAACGGATATTTTTTCCCCTAAACTGCTACCCTAGAGTGGCCGGAACATGCACCGTTCGATCCAAGCATGCAGCTTTTATCAAGGCTTAGTTTTGTCAATTATTGAGGCTTAAGATGGTTTTAATGAATGTACATTAGGAAACAGTTGTAAAAGAATGTAAAAAAATTTGAACTGTGTTGATTCTTTGGTGGCATACTGTTGCTATTCCTGAAGTTACGTTCTCAAATAACTTATGCTCCAGGTATTTGAGTAAAAACTATGGGTGTGGAAATATCAATTTTTCAATTTCAAAGCTAATTCAAATAATGAAACCTAAGTGCGAAGCGAATATTTTTCGAATACGAATACTATTGGTATTGCAAAAATTTATTTTTTTTCACCAACCAGAGGTGCAAAATAGTTTACTGCATAGCAAATAATGTACAGGGATTATATGCTTCGTGGTAAACAAAATTCTCTAATACAACACTTTTGTTTGACAATGTCATAACCGTAGTTATATGAATACTACTGGTATTGCAAAAATCCATTTTTTTCACCAACCAGAGGTGCAGCATAGTTTACTGCATAGCGAATAATGTAGAGGGATATTATGCTTCATGGTTAACAAAATTCTCTAATACAACACTTTTGTTTGACAATGTCATAACTGTAGTTACTTAATGTTTCATGAAGCAAGGACAACAGCTCAACACGTTCGAAGAGCAGTGACACCTAGTGCATGTCACCATCGATTCAGACATCGAAAAGAGCTGCTTAGAGTGTCTGGTATCAGCAGGTCGCTCTTCGCAAGCCGAGCCAACAGTGGGCACCACGCTTACACCATCGCTCAAACGGATCTTCTTTTTGGCCCAAAATATCATCATGCAAATATCTTTGAACCTGCGATTGTGGCAGTGAAAATTTCTGCCACGAGTGAAAATTTCTGCTGGTTGATAAGCTCATCAGAGTCTTTCCGCAGTGCTGATGTGGAAGCGGCCCCTTCAGAAGCTTTTGTTGTTGAATGCATACTTGGGTTCCTTGGTGTTGAAATTATCCTTCCTTTCTCTAAATCCAAGGGCGAGATCTGGAATTCTGAATGTTTGCTTGCGCTCTCATTATTCGCCTTCACCGTGCTTTCGTCAGCGGTCGTCTGTTTGGTAAAGCGGGGGCGCCAATTGAACACTGCCTACTCACTGATGTAGGAGGTGAAGCAAACATTCAGAAAGCTAGAAGCTTGCGCAATCTCATCCCAGGTTTTTAATCCAGTTTGACATTGAAGCATCGTGGTAGTATTAAACTACTTTATAATGAGGTTCCAGAAGCATTGCCAAGTTTGCCACTTGGTGAAATTTGTAGTTTGGAAACAATTTAGGCTCTTAGAGAGATTAGCAGTGAACACAGAGGTTTTCACATGGCGATTGGTGTTTTCCAAATGCATGAAGAGGTCACAGTATGGGTACTTAAGCAGATAGTGTCGGGTAACCATAAGCACCCGCAGGGGCCCCGTGACAGTGTCCCCTTTACCTTCAGATATGCTTCACTGCATGATGCTAAATGTGCTTCACCACATAACACGACTCTGCTGCAGCGAAGGTGACTTAAACCGACAACAGCCGAGAAGGTGCAAATAGCACTGCGCTGCCTGGTTCTTGCTGTTGGCCTTATTTTTCTTCTTTTCACAGTGTCCTTACTGTAAGTGCACTCCAGAGTTACAATGCAGGAATATGCATGTGTGCGCAAGCTTTCATTCAAGAGTAACTCACGATCATAAGTTACATCATCATGGTTTTGTACCATGTCACGGCATCATAAGCGAGACATAATAAACGGGGCCTCAACGCTGCGGGAGAGACTAATTTTTTTTGCAAGATTGTGCTATCCTTGCTACACGCAGTGCAATATTATATGACTCTCATGTCAATGGTGGCATTGTCGATTATGAATGTTTCCTTACTGCATTAAAAAAATGTGTAGTGCATCTTTCAGATAATAATGGCATTATAGCTTCAGAGTTGTTCAAGTTTGGGGGACTTCTTCACTAAAAGTAGATTATTAGAAAAGCTTTAGAATGTGTAGGTCATAATTGCATTTGAAGAACTGTAAGTCTTCCTACACATAGCAATTGGTAGCTTACTGTGCGATGTTGAAGATGGTTTTTATTCATAGGCCCTACGCAGAGAGCAGCAACACAATGCCTGGCATGTGACCAGGGTTCGTAACAGTGTTTGCATTTCCAGTGCTCGTAACTGATTCCAGTCTTAATGCATAAATTTGCTTTATGAATTCTTTGTAGAGAGAAGGTGCTTGAATATTGGTTGCATGAAATGCTCCAAAGCACACTGTATACGTACAGGGTGTCTTTTATTACCCTACAGGTTTTCTTGTTTTAAAGTTATGAGCGCGGCAGATGTGGCATTCTTGCAGAGGAATTCCTCTATTTTGGAACTCCACAAATTTGGAGGCAGTCACATTTTAATGCACTCTCATTTCTTACAAATCTTGAAAGTTGCACCTAATTCAAGATATTCATCATTGAATTTCACTGATAAATCGAGGCAATATTGGAACCGAGTGTGCCGGGAGCGCAGAAAAGAAGGTCCCGCTATCTCATCAGATGGAAACACCCCCGACAACAGGCTCGAGAAAGTCTGAAACAACATCTTGGCCAGTCATTGTAGCTGCTGATACGACAGACTTTGCCTGGCAAGCATGTGCGTCAGTGTGCCGTGTCAGGCTATCATTTAAGCTTTGTCCCACACTCCCTGACAGGGCACTGCCGCCTGATGTGGAGGAGGATGCACCAAGTTTTGATTGAACTCAATTGAGCGCGATAATGAATATTTCAAAATAAGTGCAATTTTCGAGATTTAGAAAAAGAAAGGGTGTGCGTTCACATGCGACTGCCTCCAAATATGCCATTTAGAAGGCTGCCGCCAAGTTACTAATAAAAAAGTGACTGAATTTTTCAAAATTAATTTTCTGAAATTCTGAAACTCGCATTAGCAGCAAAGTGTGTCCACCTCACCTAGAAACTGCTTTGCAAAAACGCCAGGCTCTCCGTGCTCAAAACTTTTTGCTAAATATCTGCATGGTTAAAAAAAAACTAGATATGCATAATTGTTAATAAATGAAAATCGTATACTATCACTTTTCAAAATTTTTGTCCTTCTATGCAACACCAGAAAAATTGGAAACAGAAGCTTCAGGTGACCTATCCGACGTGCAAGTTGCATAGCCATATTATTGTTTTAATTTTTCGCTATTACCTTTACTGTGATGTCGCCACTGCAGCAGCTCGATGGCTGTGGCTTTTCATTCCAGGTCACAAAGCTGCACCCAGGTAGAGGCAGAATCCAAAAATGCTTGTGTACTTAAGTATAGCTGCAGATTACAGAATCTGAGGCCCTCAAGATTCATCCGTAGCCCTCTTGTAGCCCACGAGTTCCATATTTTTTATTGGGATTGAAGAGTAACGTTTGTGATGGATCCCTCTATTTCAGACTAAACAATGTGCATGCAAAATTATATCTTCATTACTTTACACCGTAGCACCAATATCTGTCGTGTGTTGATTTTTTGATGTCTTTGCATTTGCTATAGCAAGGATTTTTAAACATCAGCCACAAAAGAAAAAATAAATGGTCATGGAACCAAGAAATTGTGTGTAGCAGCTCCCTTCCTTTTTTAATCGGCGGCAAGTTTTGCACTCGTTGTGTACTTCAAAAGAAGTGTTACCTTTCTGGTTTGGAACTTTGTGGTTTTGTTCTGCCAGCTGCTTGACCAAAACAAGCAAAATGTACTTCGGATATTCCACATATTCATTCTGTATGCATTTAGTACAATAAAATTTGTTTCAAGAATGGACAAATGCAGTGATGGTTGCATTGAAACTTGCAATATGCCGATTTTAGTTTCATGCTTCATTAATTTTCTCAGAGCCCCAAAGAAAGCATGCGAGGTTTGAAAATGTATCATGCGACGAAGTGCTGGCCTGCCGTGACATTAGTGCACTCAGTCTAGAGAACTGATTAATGCTGCACATACATTGAACATGGTGGCCATGACCATGCCTCATGAATTAGCATTCCCTGCCTAAACCACCTCACCAACACAGCCTGTTAACAGCAAGAAAGCTGACGGGGCTTCCAAGTATTTCTACGCACTATTTATTAGTATCGCCCTACTGAAATTGCTCCATTTCTTTGCTGACAATTGTCTTGACAAAAGTGGAAGCCGAATCGGTTGTGTTCGATCAGTTTTATTTACATACAACCTATTATAAAGTGAACCTTTCTTCGCCTCTTCAACTGTTCCACAGCTGCTGCTGCCATCTTGCACGCCACATCGAGGAGGAGGGGCAATGTACATGGCAGGTGCATGGGGGGATCATCCAAGGAACTCTCAAAAGCTGTAATCAGATTGTGGGCAAAGTTTAAAAAGTCTGAAATACAAAAAGGGTGAAGAGTATTGTAACCTCTTACTTGTTGATCACACCACATGTTTCAGCTACAGCTGTAAGTGCCTTGTCTCACCAACCAAGCTACAGTTTTTGCAATGTTCCACTTTGATACTCAGTATGAATTGATAAGACTAGCTGCTATTCTAGTGGTTGTGCAGGCCACAAGGGAACAGTGCCTGGCCTTTGTGCTTGTATGTGTCAATTACTCTATTTCGGTCTCGCCCAAGCCGCACCAAAATGTTATCCACGAGTGTGGTGCCAAAAAGGCCTGGCAACATTTCGTATTAAGCCGTTTGACCCATTTATTGCACTGATGCACACAGTGCAAGCAAATGAAGGAAATGACATCGCCTAGGTGATTAGTAAATTACCCTTCTAAAATACCACAAGAGCAACTTTGCTGTGGCAAGAGCCTTAGCATAAACATAAGAGACACAAAAATGAAGGAAAAGCGACACCTTGAAGTTCCCGCACCAACTCACCGTGACAAGCACGGATTTTGACAGTGTCTGCTTGGGCTTAGTTATTTGGAGATACATGCAGTTGAATGCTTTTACGAGCATTGAGATGCCCCACTATGCTAGCTTGCCTTTTATGGCTATAGAAAGTCGTATACTGCCACATGTATGCCTATTGTTCCGATTGGAATCTATATTGAAGCTGCTTTGAGCAACGGGCGGTATTCTATTTCAGCGCTATTGAGAGTAGCATGCCTGGAAGAAATAGACAAAAGCATTGCAGAAGCTGCAGCACTTTGTGCTCGCTGAATGATCACATGAGAAGGTAAAGATGCCGTCAGAAAGCATCCTTCGTATGGAGCCTCTTTAAAGAAAAACACTACAACTAGACATGGTGACAGTTGTGGGCAAACTAAAAATATGATAATGATAGTTCAAGGTGTGGTATGGCATGTTTATGCTATTTCTGAAAAAAATAAACACGGCAAGTGTGTCCATGCCAACAATTGACACAGGATGTGCAGATGCAAAGCTGCAATACAGCACCACGGCGTCAAAATGACAGTATGCAGGTGGTGGTCCAGCATCAAAACTTCAATGTCCCTACACTGCCACACTGGGAGGCCATGGTGCGTGACAGAAGCCTGGGTGGTTAGCAGGCGCTGCTCTGTCGGGCACAGGACGTGGCGGCAACTATTTCTCCTAAGGATTCAATAAACGGATTTCTCTACCTCACCCGCCATGCGATGCGCCGTGTGAGGGAATGACAGTGCCACTACTCTCACAGGATATGGATTGTGCGCAACACCACCTTGAGCATCGGAGCGCACGTCTGCCTGTGAGCTCTGTGTACTACAAACACAAGTGGTGCATGCAAAGTAACATTTAACATAACACTGCCAAATGCCATCAATGAACAGAAGCAGCAAAGAAAGCTGCTTACATAATTTTCCCAGTGTGTCGGATCTGCATATTTTTTACATCCTGTCTGCATGCCGCATTGTTCATTTGTTCGTCTCTGCTCAAAAGTGCATAGTTGCATGGTACTTTTTTCGAGTTTGTGCACTTTCTTTTGTCCTGAAAAAATAAAGCAGATGTTTCTCAATGAGCCGTAAGTATTAAAGTTGCTCAAATGGGTAGTTTACTGAATTGATTGCATTTGAGTACTGCAGACCTAGTTTCTTTCGGTCTTTCTCTTTTAAAGCCTCGGCACAAGTTAGCTGAAAGTTGCCTGGCTGCCCGCACCGCCGAGGCGGAGAATCAAACGTTTTTGTGGCGCACTTGTCGCCGTCTCGTGGCACCGGTCGTCCATCCTTATCGCGCACACGCCACCGTCGTCATCACGCCACCGTCGTCTGGTGTTCTGATTGGCTGCGGCAAAGCGGACAGCTCTGGCGGGCGGGAAAAAAGTGATCCGCGAGGGATCGGGCTTGCCGCCTCGTTTAACGCCTGCTTTTATCCGCCTGGCCAAGAGCTCTGCCCGGTTTAGCCGCTCCGTCTTCGGTGTGAACGTGCCTTTAGAGTAAAAAATCAACAGCTTACACTTCCACATTTCTTGCTTGGTAGGTGCATTCAATTTGCTTGCTCCTCGTCTTTTGGATGTCTAGGCTCCTCACATTTTAACGTGGCTGAATAGTGCACAAATCAGAAACTCGAGTTTGTGGCCTAGCCTTCTCACACTTACAAGGATACCATCCAAAATTGACTTAGTTTTCTTATGGGGTGCCCACTGATTATGAGGATGCTGACATCGAAGGATCTCAAGTGGTTCTCTAGAATTTTGGTGACAAACGGAATACAGTAATGCCGAGCTACAACTGACTTGATATCTGTCAGCACCAATGAACGCAGTAGTTAGTATTCTCACTAAATTGAGAGTCCAGCCCAACAGCAGATGGACACCAGTGGTTTGAATCCCCGTGTTGGGAAATTTAATTGGCTGAAATCAAGCATTTAAAAGACACGCACTTAGTTCCATCCCTTCAATCTGTGAGCATAATGAAGATCAAAGGTCAGGTTATGTAGCTGCAGCACCTTCTGTTCATGCAGCGTACCTTTCCTTTACCAAGATACTTAGCATGCACATGCCTTGTGCGCAAGCCACATCTATTTACAACAGAAACGGCGCTTTCCACTCGTGAGCAAAAGTTTGGAGGTAAAATATGGTAGAATTTTTTATCCAGCCAACGCATGCACGCTGAAATCCAAGTGGTACAGCCAATATGTGCCTGTTCAATCAGTGCAATGCATTGAGGCACTTCCGACAACGTACGGCTGTACGAGAAAAGGTTTTAATTTTTTTCACTAATGCCTTGGACTTATGAATTTTTATGAATGTACCTTCAGCTTTCAAGTAGCTCGAACGTAAAGTGGCCTGTGTGTTATTGCTATTTAGCCGGCGTGCAATAGGAGCCAGTCAAATTAGTAAAACATGAAGTCAATGTGCACACAAAGACTACATGTGCCCTTGCATGACTTCGTGCCACAGGTAGCTAACAGCTCCCAATTCACAGTTCTTGTAATATGCTTGTGGCAACCATCTACAGTGATCTATATGATTTAACGGGGATGTGTATGTTGGCTGAAAACAAGAAAATATGCTAGAAAATATATTAACACCGATGGATGCAACATATCCTTTCCCGTAGAGTTTTGCACAGGAAAGTAAACAGATTCCATGCATATGTGACAATCGGTTATAAGTGAAGCCTTTGTAATGTTCAGTAAAATGCAACCACTCGTTCACTTCTATAACTCTACACACAATGCATGACCTGGTCTCCTTTAGTTCAATTTTGTCCATACTCGGTTGCTTTCGATGCTGGCTTTCCGACTTCTCGGTGGCTGACTTCTTAAATTTCCTGTTGTATACTTAATTTCTTGCCTCTTGTTCTACTTGTCAACCCAGTGGTACATGTTGAGCCGCACTTAACCGGTAATCCAAGTTGCTATTTGGACACATGCCAAGCAGCACATATCCAGTGCCATACACAGTGACTAGTATTGGCAGGACTGCAGCAGCCACCACCCACTGAGTAAGGAACAGGCAAAGAGGATTTCGTTCTAAAAACTATGTACATGGTTTTACCTTTGAATAGTGTGTGCATCTTAACACTTCATAGACGCAAGCAGAGAACAGACCGCTTTGTGTCCGAGACATTACAAGTGCTTTTCTTTTTATGAAGCATTTTTCACATAACGTAAAATCTCAAAGCTGACTACGATTCTGTAATAGCAAAAAGTGGGAATATTACATCCCACTATACAGCCTCAAGGCCCGTTTCTACCTACTCGTGGTCACCTGTAATGTGATTAAAAGCAGCCAGAGTACCCAGTACAGTATACATTGTTTGTGCACGTTTTCATTATACTTACTGAGCATGCTTTGAGAATCCTCAATCAGGGCTTTCCAATATCACAAGGGTTCTTAGAAAAAAGATGCTTCTTGAAAATTCCTGAGGGCTCATATGTAGCAGCTCGCATACGTAGGAATGCGATTTGTTCGCGGTGCTAATAATTTGATCACCTGTTTTAGTAGCTGTGGGCACGAGAAATTTAGACACCTAAGCGCACCAAAATTCAGCTATTATGAAAACGCGGAATTTCGATCAAAAGAGTCCATTTGCCGCTGTGATGGTTTGAAGGAAGGCGATAGAATAAACTAAACATTGTAGAAAGGGAAGTAAACAATCTGCGCAATCGCTCTATCGCATTGTTTGACAAAGGAATGGACGAAAAAATGTGCTTAACGTGATTCAGAAACATATATCTACACAGGAATGTTCAATTGGAAAAATTACACTTCACCGCTACAGAGTAGCGAAGTTGCCCTGAAAAGTGGGACCAATATTTTCTGACCGTCCAACAAAGGGTGAAGTGCGCACAGTATGTACGGCAACACTTGCTTTGTTCACCGCAGTAATGCCACCCTGTAATGGAGACACAACAACGACATACGGTCTGCATTTCTTCCGCAGCGAGAAAAAGTGAAACATTTTTTTTTTACCGAGTCAAAACTAAGCCAAGCGCGTTCCGGACGGTATGTAACGGCATGCCGCTGGAAAAAGGGGGTCCATACCTCGAGGTTCAAATTCCGCAGACACGGCATGCGCTTCAGCGTAGCCATCAATTTGCGGTTGATTGAGCAAGCGACGTTTTGGCATTTTCTGTTCCGCATCAGCATCTTCTAGGCAGTGAGGGAGCACCTTGAAAACCAGCACGACGGGGGCCACGTCTCCTTGAACAATCAAGGCCTAAAATTTAAAAGAAAACACAACTATCAGCGCTTAAAGTTTCGAATTTTGTGATTTCAGTAGACTTACCTTAATGTTGTCGCATATTTCTTGTGGATCCATGTTGCTTTCAAGGTCATTTCCGCCAACGTAAAGAACGGCGAAATCGACACGCTCGGAGCGCATCGTGGAGACAGCTCACGCCAGCCGCACTGCATTGTAGCCAGCAAAACTGAATGTGCAGTCTTTATTAGACTCAATTAGGCGCAGGCGCGACCTATTTAAGAATTTAACCTGACTCGCCGACAATGACGCCGCGCAAGGACGGCATGACTGAACACGATCCAGCGAGGCGTAACCAGACCACGCGAACATACCTACGTGAGCCGGCAGAAACCACAGGGATTTAGCAGCACCTAGCAGCGTCTTTCCCTAGGCGTACAAGTACCTATCTGGGGGCAGGGAGTACGCCACTGCCTCACGTCACATCCGGTTTGCCTCCAAACCGGGTACAGCCGACCTGCGGGGAGACGCTTCTCTGAAAAAATGCTGCCTCTCCGGCGCTCCGATGCGTGCGTCTATTTTTCGTACAAAAATCCCTCACGTGACCTGATCCTAGGCGCCTAGCGACAGCATTGTTTAGGAATTTTTTAGAAGGCGCGATGCTGGCGCCGAGCGACGCCGTGGTGTGTTTGTCCTCGTCGTGATCGTTCTCTGGACCGCGCGTTGTTCAACATTGCTCATGTAATTGTGGACGTGCGTTGCTTGTGTGTTGGTTGTAGGTTCTGTGTTACTTGGCGGAGAGCCATGAGTAGTAGCGGTGATGAACTGCGGCTTTGGCCTCGGTGAGCTCTGGCAGTACAGAATCTGCGTTGTGTGACCCGTGCTTTCTTGAGAACCCGGCGGTGGTAACAATTGAAATATCGAAGTGGCCTGGCGCCTCGGCAGTGAAGTTCTGCCGAGGCAAAAAAAACCCTAAAAAGCATAATTATGCAAGATTTCTTTTGTAGCTTGCTACACCACAATACAGGGGTGTAAATAAGCATCGTCCAGTAAAGCATACTGAGAGTGGAAAGGGCACGTAGGTTTACACTGCGCTCGATATTTTCAATTGTGACATAATTTGCAAGTGCATCTGTGCTCGTGGTAAGCTTCATTGACAATTCTTCGTACATTACAAATTCATATTGCAGGGAAGCTTACTAAAGCACATTCGCCGTTATGGTACGTGTTATTCACCTTCAATGCAGGAGCACAATGGGTATTCTTGCCCCTGCTTTTGGCTGGTCTGCACATGTTCTTTGAGAATTGATTCATTTCATTGATTCGTTCTTTGATTAAGCACGAGACCTAGCAATGGGAAGCCCAAATATAGATTTGAGAAAACCAAAACGAATTCAGCAGTAAGAAGCTAAAGGGTTGTTTTGGTGTAGACCAGTGGCCAAGTCCGGATATGAAAGAGGAGGAAGAAACCTGAGTCTTTCCACTTCAACACAAGAGTCGTGCAATGTCTTCCCGAATCTTGGCCAATCCCCATGACTGGGTAAACGCCTAAATCATCCTCAACACAGGCAGGCCCAAATCCGACAAATAAATACGACTCTTATTTTACTTTTTAAGGAGATTACCGACTTGCATTCGCAAGTGTTCACTTCAACAAACACTGCATGAAGTAAGCTTCCTGCGCATATTTCACCAGCTACTGCATCATTGTTTCACATTATGAGTGAAACTGAAATTTTCTTTATGCCACAACTTGCCCAATTTTGTGTTCTGCAGTAGCATGTTAGCAGTGCTATTAAGGCACTTAAATACTCATGAATAGTAGTAGAGAAAAAAAAAAAGTAAGAAAGTGGCTTTCTGTGTGTAGACTATGCATACACCTGGTGCTCTTATGGTCACTCTTTCCTTATCCGCTAAACCATTCTAAACGGGAAAAGTTTATACACAGACCACAAATAAACCACAGCTATCTTTAGTAAGCAAAGTATATTTATTCAGTGACATCTTCTGCAGCCCTGCTATTGGGCGTTCCTTCCTTCCTTTTCAGCTGTGCAGGTTCATTAAGAAGTGATGAGACAGTTTGGCAGTTTTAATTGTTGAAAGACTTAGCGAAACCTTTCTAGGGTTGTTTTTTCTTGGTTTCAGACTCTGCTCATTGCATTTTAAGGCGCGTTTTCTGTGTTTGTTGCTTTTTCTTTAAGGGTAGGGCATGTCAACATTTTTTACACCATGTCAAGTATGTGGTGCCATAGACTGTTCTTTGATGGAATCTTGCCCTTTCATTCTGTAAAATATGAAGTCGGTTTTTGTGTCCAAGGCCATTTTGCAGCGTGATTGTAGTATTTTCCTAAGTTTTCGCTCTGTCACCCAAGCTTGAAAGATTCCTACCCATTGCTGGTGACATGACACATGTGACATTTCTTTTTCAATAAAAGGACGTTTGTCACTTATCCTGTGCGCTGGTTGTCTTTAGTCTGTCTGAATTGCAATTTGTTGCCTATATTTGCTCTTTCGTTGCAGTTCAGATTAGGAATTGCTATCAAAATTGACCTTTAACCATATTGCACACAATGCGCATGATATGTAATTGCAATATATAGCCACCATAAATACAATATAAGTTAATGATTCAAGAATAGTGCCTTTGCATGGTGGTGCAGCCATGAATTGTGGCTATAAGGTACCACGCTGCAGGTAGCACTGCTTGTGCAGAATATAGCTCAACTCTGCTACTTTCAAACACCATAGTTTTACATGCATTTGTACAGCTCCAGTTTCTGTGAACAACACACATATGGTGGAAGAGTGGCTTGCACCTGCAGCTGGGTCCAATGAATAGCCAAATTTCAGCCCGTTTTCATGCTATTCGCATATTAGTAAAGGCAGTCGTTCTTATAGTAGCCTGTTTGCCCAGTGTAGAAGCCGCTGCAGGCCGTCAGGATTTCATACACATCTTCAGCTTTGCAGGGGACACAGCATCTGGCACATAGTTTGTCACAGGCCATGTATTCGGGGCAAGTTGAGTTCACTCACTAGCAAAGGGAGAACCAAGCTTGTTGGATATGACGTAAACCGCCTGTATATTCAGTGGCCTTCTTCATTTCGTGTGACATACATGGTTATAGCGACCCTTGTTTTAAGCACTTCTTGTCCAGCAGCGGTCGTTTGCTTTTGAAACTCAGGATAGCTTTCAGCACGTAACCACGCGAGTACCAAACTTGAGCTTGTTGGTTTCAAGTCTCATGGTTGTTACTAAATGAACAGTGTGATAAACGAACAAGGGCTTGGAGGCATCCGTTCACCTTGCTTGCCTCATGGTGCTGCTTCATAGGCACCGTGAGCATCCAGGCCAATTAGGAAGGGAGGTTTGTTGCAGTCACTTCTGAACTGTATTGCCATCAAACCAACAGTGCTCTCAATGACTGCTTTTGGACAGTAGAACGCTTGCACTCAGCAAAGTTGTAAGAAGGAAGCATTCAGGATGTGCAAAGTGGGCTTTTGAAGCTGGCAGCATTACTGAAGGGGCTTTGCCCATCTGCCCTCTTTATGGGTACAGAAAGATGATTTCCTCTTTAAGAGGGATTGATTCAGAGGTTGTTACATGGCAACAGTGTTGGGTGTTCAGTAGCTTGTCTTTGCCCACTGTCAATAATCTGTTCCTTCTCCAGTGCCCCCGTGAAGTGCCTACTTTTTGGACACAATGTGCTCTCCATGCATGCATGCATCTTTAGCTTGTCTATTACCGACGTCTAAGACGTCTATTACCCCTTGCCTCAAGCTGGTCCTTGCTGATGTCACCCAAGAAAGCATTGGGGAGTATGGAAATGTACACTTAGAAAACACTGTTGATACCAGTGAAACCAAATTAATGGAGCTGCTGTTCTCTTTTTTTGTCCACTCCATCCTGGTTACAATGAGCAATGTCCGAACAGAAGGCATATGTAGTTGGTCGTGCATAGCCTGCGCACTAAGACTTGTTGGCATGTTATGACCTTAGCACCGTGTTTATATGTAAAATCCGTCTCATGTGTTGATGACTGCCTTCTCTTTATCATACTTTGCCTGATGGAGCCAGCAAGTGGGTCAACCAGATGTTCAGCAGGCTTCCCACTAGTTTTCCCCTGGTCTCCTTTACCAGGGTTCTGCTCATAGATATCTGTATTCTTGACCTTGCACTGCACTTCAACCATGGCCACACCTGCTGAACCTATAGCATGCGATCAAAAAAGTGCTATACATCATGTTGCTCCAAACTCGTGACATGTGCTACAACGCCTTGAGGAACACCCTCATTTATTTACGCCCTCATAATACTGTACGAAGCTTCGCATGATAAGTGCGACAATTAACATCCGCTGGTTTTTCAGTGTTATTCCTGTCCAGCTTGCTGAAAGCTATCCTGTGTTTCAAAAGCAAACGACTGCTGCTGGACAAGAAGTGCTTAAAACAAGGGTCGCTATAACCATGTATGTCACACGAAATGAAGAAGGCCACTGAATATACAGGCGGTTTACGTCATATCCAACAAGCTTGGTTCTCCCTTTGCTAGTGAGTGAACTCAACTTGCCCCGAATACATGGCCTGTGACAAGCTATGTGCCAGATGCTGTGTCCCCTGCAAAGCTGAAGATGTGTATGAGATCCTGACACCCTGCAGCGGCTTCTACACTGGGCAAACAGGCTACTATAAGAACGACTGCCTTTACTAATATGCGAATAGCATGAAAACGGGCTGAAATTTGGCTATTCATTGGACCCAGCTGCAGGTGCAAGCCACTCTTCCACCATATGTGTGTTGTTCACAGAAACTGGAGCTGTACAAATGCATGTAAAACTATGATGTTTGAAAGTAGTAGAGTTGAACTATATTCTGCACAAGCAGTGCTACCTGCAGCGTGGTACCTTATAGCCAAAATTCATGGCTGCACCACCATGCAAAGGCACTATTCTTGAATTATTAACTTCTATTGTATTTATGGTGGCCATATATTGCAATTACATATCATCCGCATTGTGTGCAATGAGGTTAAAGGTCAATTATGATAGCAATTCCTAATCTGAACTGCAACGAAAGAGCAAATATAGGCAACAAATTGCAATTCAGACAGACAAAAGACAACCAGTGCACAGGATAAGTGACAAACGTCCTTTTATTGAAAAAGAAATGTCACATGTGTCATGCCACCAGCAGCGGGTAGCAATCTTTCAAGCTTGGGTGACAGAGCAAAAACTTAGGAAAACACTACAATCACGCTGCAAAATGGCCTTGGACACAAAAACCGACTTCATATTTTACAGCATGAAAGGGCAAGATTCCATCTAAGAACAGTCTATGGCACCACATACTTGACATGGTGTAAAAAATGTTGACATGCCCTACCCTTAAAGAAAAAGCAACAAACACAGAAAACACGCCTTAAAATGCAATAGGCAGAGTCTGAAACCAAGAAAAAGCAACCCTAGAAAGATTTCGCTAAGTCTTTCAACAATTAAAACTGCCAAACTGTCTCATCACTTCTTAATGAACCTGCACAGCTGAAAAGGAAGGAAGGAACGCCCAATAGCAGGGCTGCAGAAGATGTCACTGAATAAATATACTTTGCTTACTAAAGATACCTGTGGTTTATTTATGGTCTGTGTATAAACTTCTCCCGTTTAGAATGGTTTAGCGGATAAGGAAAAAGTGACCATAAGAGCACCAGGTGTATGCATAGTCTACACACAGAAAGCCACTTTCTTACTTTTATATTTTTTCTCTACTACTATTCATGAGTATTTAAGTGCCTTAAAAGCACTGCTAACATGCTACTACAGAACACAAAATTGGGCAAGTTGTGGGATAAAGAAAATTACAGTTTCACTCATAATGTGAAACAATGATGCAGTAGCTGGTGAAATATGCGCAGGAAGCTTACTTCATGCAGTGTTTGTTGAAGTGAACACTTGCCAATGCAAGTTGGTAATCTCCTTAAAAAAAGTCAAATAAGTAAGAGTCGTATTTATTCGTGGGAGTTGTGCCTCCCTCCCAGTGTTGAAGTGGAAAGACTCGGCTTTTCTTCCTCCTCTTTCATATCAGGACTTGGCCACTTGCCTACACCAAAACAACCCTTTAGCTTATTACTGCTGAATTACTTTTGGTTTTCTCAAATCTATATTTCGGCTACCCATTGCTAGTTCTCGCGCTTAATCAAAGAATGAATCAATGAAATGAATCAATTCTCAAATAGCATGTGCAGTCCACCCAAAAGCAGGGGCAAGAATCTGCATTGTGCTCCTGCATTGAAGGTGAATAACACGTACCATAACGGCGAATGTGCTTTAGTAAGCTTCCCTGCAATATGAATTTGTAATGTACGAAGAATTGTCAATGAAGCTTACCACGAGCACAGATGCACTTGCAAATTATGTCACAATTGAAAATATTGAGCGCAGTGTAAACCTATGTGCCCTTTCCACTCTCAGTATGCTTTACTGGACGATGCTTATTTACACCCCTGTATTGTGGTGTAGCAAGCTACAAAAGAAATTTTGCATAATTATGCTTTTTAGGGTTATCTTTCTCGCAATACACTAATATTTCGCGGTGAAGCCTAAGCAATGTACTGCGGTTAAGCATACTAAAAATGAAAAGGGGCCACTGTAACTGGACATAATAAGAGTTCTTTTATCATACACTCGCGAACCCGCCGCCTCTCAGGTCGCCTCAGTGGACATACCATGCTGGCTGGTAGCGGACACCTCCCACTTCTTATGCTTCACCGCGTAACTAAAATGCACTGCGGCGAAGAAGCTGAGAATTTGTATTGAGTGAATAAACAAATGGTTTTACAGCAATAGACGCGCACCATGCATCAGTCTACCACACGGAAGAGCTCCGCAACATACGGTAGCTGATTCACACAGGCCGTGTAGCCCACTTATCAGTCGCAAAGGGTATTATGGGTAATTCAAAATTCCAGACACACATATGTGTTTATGTTTACGTTCGCACTCCTCGCGTAATAAGACTCCCAGAACTTCCACAATAGAAAGTAATTTACAACACACTAACGCGAAGAACACCGACATATGTCTTGTTTTCAACTCGGCCGTCATGCAAATGACATATAGCGCGGAAAAACGCGAACATGCTGTGTGTTGGCGTCATAAACTTCCTACTAGGCAAGGAGCTAGCACACCACAATCCCGCGACAGCCACTAATGAGACGAGGACCGGAGCACATGCCTGTGAACACGCAAACGGAGCCCCTAAGCCACTCTGCTCCTTCGCCACCCCATCTGCACGGCTGCACCACTCGTTTCAAGCGCAGCACACCAAACACACATTCAGCGCTGAACAGTCGGCGGTCGACGCAGTTGCATTTACATGACTTGCAGCGAGCAGCACATTCCTCGATGTCCGCTAAGCAAAGTCGGACACGGCGACGCCACATCGCGGTTCGCTGCCTTCGCTGCCAGGGCGCTAAGCCACTTCGATATTTCAATTTCAAGTTTACGACGCTAACACACAGCATGTTCACGTTTTTCCGCGCTATATGTCATTTGCATGACGGCCGAGTTAAAACGAGACGTATGTCTGTGTCCTTTGCGTTTGTGTGTTGCAAATTACTTTCTGTTGTGGAAGTTCTGGGAGTCTTATTACGCAATGAGTGCGAACGTAAGCATAAACACACATGTGTGTCTGAAATATTGAATTACCCATAATACCTTTTATGACTGATAAGTGGGCTACACGGCCGGTTTGAATCAGCTACCGTATGTCGCGACGCTCTTCCGTGTGGTAGATTGATGCATGGTGCGCGTTTATTTCTGCACTGCTGTAAAAACCATTAGTTTATTCACTCAATACAAATGTACGGCTTCTTCGCCGCAGTACATTTTAGTTACGCGGTGAAGCATACTAAAAATGGGAGGGGGCCGCTACCAGCCAGCGTGGTATGTCCAGGTAGGCGACCTGAGAGGCGGCGGGTGCGCGAGTGTATAATTAAGGAACTCTTATTATGTCCAGTGACAGTGACCCCTTTTCACTTTTAGTATGCTTCACCGCGAAATATTAGTGTATTGCGAGAAAGATAATCTTAAATATCCCAATTATGCAGCGTTTCTTTTGTAGCTTACTACACCGCAATACAGTGGTGTATATAAATATCGTGCAGTAAAGCATACTAAGAGTGGAAAGGGCACATAGGTTTACACTGCGCTCATTATTTTCAATTGGGACATAATTTGCAAGTGCATCTGTGCTCGTGGTAAGCTTCATTGACAATTCTTTGTACATTACAAATTCATATTGCAGGGAAGCTTACTTAAGCACATTCGCCATTATGGTACGCGTTATTCACCTTCAATGCAGGAGCACAATGCAGATTCTTGCCCCTGCTTTTGGCTGGACTGCACATGCTCTTTGAGAATCGATTCATTTCATTTGTTCATTCTTTGATTAAGCGCGAGACCTAGGAATGGGTAGCCCAAATATAGATTTGAAGAAAAGCAAAACAAATTCAGCAGTAAGAAGCTAAAGGGTTGTTTTGGTGTAGACCAGTGGCCAAGTCCGGATATGAAAGAGGAGGAAGAAAAGCCGTCTTTCCACTTCAACACTGGGAGGCACAACTCCCACAAATAAATATGACTCTTACATATTTGACTTTTTAAAGGAGATTACCAACTTGCATTGGCAAGTGTTCAACAAACACTGCATGAACACGCCTCCTCTACATATTTCACCAGCTACTGCATCATTGTTTCATATTATGAATGAAACTGCAATTTTCTTTATTCCACAACTTGTTCAATTTTGTGTTTTGCAGTAAGATGTTAGCAGTGCTATTAAGGCACTTAAATACTCATGAATAGCAGTAGAGAAAAAATAATAAAAGTAAGAAAGCAGTGGCTTTTTGTGCGTAGACTATGCATATACCTGGTGCTCTTATGGTCATTTTTCCCCATCCACTAAACGATTCTAAACAGGAAAAGTTTATACACAATCAGTGTGCAAAGTCAGACCACAACCAAACCAGAGGTATCGTTGGTAAGCAAAGTATACTTATACGGCGACATTTTCTGCAGCCCTGCTCTTGGGCTTTCCTTCCTTCCTTTTGAGCTGTCCAGGATCATTAAGAAGTGAGGAGACAGTTTGACAATTTTAAACGTTGAAAGACTTAACGAAACCTTTCTCGGGTTGTTTTTTCTTGGTTTCGGACTCTGCACATTGCATTTTAAGGCGTGTTTTCTGTGTTAGTTGCTTTTTCTTTATGGGTAGGGCCCCAGGTAGCACAAAAGAGATACGTAACGTTTTCGTAGCGTTTATCCAAGACGATAAAAACGGGTTAAAGAAGACACGAATGAGAGAACTTCGGCGGGAAAACGTCGAATATCTCTGCTAATGTCCGGCTTAATTGCTTTCTTGAGACGATCTAGAACAGGTCTGCAAGACGTATTCGAAAAGCTGGTCTAGAAATAGGATTGGGAAAGACACAAGTAATCCCTTTGCCAAAACTATTCGTAACCAATTTCTAAACGTTTTTAGGACGTTATCAAAAAGCTGGTCTAGAAGCGGTCTTGAAAGGTTTACGATCATCTGAAGCTAATTTTCGCGGGTGACGGGCGCGATGAGACATCGTTGTTCAAAACACGCGTTTAGTTTCGCCTCACGCGACTGGCCTATGCCGCGCAGATGTCGTCAGCCGCACCCGTTGGCACGGCCTAGGCCAATTGCGTTAGGTGAAACTGATCGGGTGTTTCGAACAACGATCTCCAATCGCGCCCCAGATGAGTAGAAGCGTCCGTGTTGACTGTAAGAGCCATGGCGCAGTGCCAAGCAGTGTTCCCCGCATGGCCGGCGCATCGTCTACCAAGTGGCACGAAAATGAGCCTGTTAGGAATAATAAATCCTTAATACCGCCTTTAGTAAGCTACGATGCTTACAACCACAATGGGAATGACATCCTGCAAAGAACAAATGGCCACGTCTTGGCAGGTGGCCAGACCAAGCCCTTCATGCCAAGAGTGCATGAAATGAGAACATTGTGACAAAGCAAGAACACTTTATTAAAATGTAATGCTTATGCAAGGTTCGAACAAACTGTGTGAGAAATGCAAATAGAAATAAAAGTACATCAACAATGACAAAAGTCGCAGAAAGGATTCGTAATGAACTCGAAAGTGAACATTCACTAGCACATAAACAAAATTCCAAGTACACATACAAAAATGAACAGAAAAACCTGGAGTGTACTAAAGTGTCTAATTTATCATAGTAAAGTGCGCGTGCTATTAGATGGACTAGAGTTATGCAGAAGTGACATCGGAGCGAATGGAAGAAGTAGACTGAAAAATGCAAGAGTATGCATTGGATGGTAACTGCCTCCAAGCAATGTTACCAATCATCTAGAAGCTTGAAAAGAGCACAAAAAGAAATACCACCGCATACCATCATAAAACAATCCTGTGACAGAAATAAAAAAAAATGGGAACAATGCAAAATTGGAAATACTGCCTTTAGGATATATCAAAGAAGGTAATGGCGAGAAAAAAATAACCATACAACAAAAAAGCAATCAAGTGAAATTAGTACAGAATACTTAAACGGGGGATTCAGTGTAACAATTAAGTGAACACTACTGTAGTACAGCGAACGATGAGACAGTAATGCTGCATCTTGCCACTCCAGAACGTGAGAAATGAATATGCAAGCCTCATATTAGAAACTTACATAAACATGGAAATAAACTGGAATGCACTGGAAGCTGCATTTGTGTAACAAAGGAAGCAATGGTCATAATAAATAGTAAGTGTTTTATCTAAAAAGCCCTTTACAAGAGGCAAAGTTGTACCTCTCTGGCAAAAACAAAGTTGCAACGAATAATGTGCAAGCCAGCAAATACAATAATTAGCACACTGACATGTCCCACTTTGCGCACATCTCCAGTCTCCTAAAGTAAAAAAAAGCACTCTGAATGAGAAAAACGTTTAACACATGTAGCCCAGAGCAAATTCTTTGCCAGTTGACTCACACTTTCAGATCCAAAAACATTTGCCACAAAGTCCAGGCACAGTTCCACTGATGTTTACCAATTCACCCCCACTATCACGCCCAAAAATATTTGGCACACAGTCCAGGCAGAGCTTCATAGATAAACAGCTTGAGAGCACCCTACTGATTATTGTGCAGTCCCGCTGCTGGAAATAGAACTGCCGCACATGCTGGTAGTGGTTTCAATCTAGACACACTTGCTGCCCTGGACAGGTATGTTCAGATATCTGCACTGGTGCTCTATTTTGTCGAAGTAGACACATTGATGCACTACGCTGGTAATTGAAATGTTTTGAATGCACAAGTATTGGCTTCACCAGAAACACTTGCCCACATACCACCACTGGCATATATATGCACTTGCTCTTCTCTCAGTAGCATTGAACTTAAAGTGTTCCCTATGTGGGAGCCATGTGTAAAACCGGTGTCACACGACCACTCTCGATCGCGATCAAGCCCGATCCGGATCGAAATTATCGATGCGACTGGCTCACCCTCGTAGCTTGCGCAGAGGAGCCATCACGACCGAGAAATTCGATTTGTAACGGACTGGATAGCGGCTAAAAGAGCCCCGGTACCAAATAATGCACAGACGTACGCTAGGAAAATGTGTTGCACAAGGACAAAGAACTGCGACATGCCCTGTTGTGCGAAGCGCGCGAACATAACACATGTATATATATATTAAAAAAAACTGCGAGAGCGCTTCGCGAACTCCATGCGCACACATGGCACCCGCACGAACTCGGCAGGCCGCCGTAAAGCGCGAAGGGCGCACAGCGTACATTCCGACACATGTCCCAAACTGCAAACAATCGTACTACCTATCGCATACAATTAATTTTATACCAAGGGCATACTCGACTCACGTATGCAGTATCCACAAGCGAGTTATGCAGCGTACATGCTGTATCCATTCGCCAAATAGTAAAATTGATAACAAGCACAAAGCTACAAGGGACTCAATACATTACTACCATTTGAGGCGTCAAATAAAATCGAATTTGGCCGTTTCATATATTGGACACAATATATGGACACATGTGGTACCCGGTAATACCATGAAATACCCATCACGTGGGTAAAGGGGGCGAAAACACAATCGAGAACCTGAAGCGCAAACGATAAAAGCACGGTATGGTGCATGCAAAATTCTGACAGTGCGCTGTAGCGCGAGGGAAGAAAATAGGGTGAGCACTTGACCTCACCTTTTGGGATACCGCACTAGTAGTGAATCATTAAAAAAAAGCCTGTTTGAACCAGTTCCCTTGTCTGCAACACTCTTGCTAAACGGGAGACTAAAATACCACGATGATGGCTCTATTGCGGAGATCGGCAAGGTGCGCACAGACAGAAATTTTGCCGCCTTTCTTCGCATTCTGCAAAATGCTTTCTTGTTAGGATCACGCATAGCGGCCGACCCCGACGCTAGGGACACACAGGCACGATTTCGTCCCTCTAACTTTCGTCCTTATACTGCCCTTAACGCCTTAATTACAGCGTCAGTGAAAAGGCGCCTCACATAACATGACAGTGAACTTGAAGAGCTGATTAGTGCCCTCCACTCCGCGCCCTCCAATTGAAAACACCACTGATTTCCAAATTAATCTACACAAACAGATCGCACAACCCAAACTAATCACAGAACGTCGTTTTCTTGACGGCAAAACCCTGCAATACTTACATGACAAAGGGCAGCGGCAGCACATTCAGAACAGTCGCAAACAGACCATAGTGCCATGCGAGTGCGATAACGTAACTATGCCCGGCTTCACGAATAACGTGGCCGCCGTGATCAAATAACAATTGAAAACACTACTGATTTCCAAATTAAAACCACACAAACATATCGCACAACCCAAACTGATCACAGAATATCGTTTTCTTGACAGCAAAACACTGCAACACTTACATAGCAAAGGGCAACGGCAGCACGTTCAGAACAGCCGCAAACACACCACAGCGCAATGCGAGTGCGGTGACGTGACGACGCCATGACGACGCGACTATGCCCCGGCTCGCCCGGCTGCCCGGCATCACGAATCACGTGGCCACCTTGGTCACATGATTTGACGACGGTATCGCCACCTTGCGCAAGGTTGGATCGCGTTGATGGGTTGTTGAATATTGTAGAAGCCGCTAAAGAGGCTGACGCGCCGTGGCGTTTTGAGTCGTTTGCAAAACGTATTCACCCCTCGTTTTTAAGCTATCTTGTTTGGAACGTCTTTGATGCGTCGATTTTGGTCAAAAATCCTTTTCAGACGTTGAATCCCTTAATACGACGTTTTCAAGACTTTGTGTGCTACCTGGGGCATGTCAACATTTTTTACACCATCTCGAGTATGTGGTGCCATAGACTGTTCTTAGATGGAGTCTTACCCTTTCATTCTGTACAATATGATGTCGATTTTTTGTGTCCAAGGCTGTCATACAGCGTGATTGTGGCATTTTACCATGTTTTGCCTCTGTCACCCAAGCTTGAAAGATTGCTACCCACTGCTGGTGGCATGACACGTGAGTGAGTGAGTGAGTGAATAAACTTTATTGTAGGTCCGGCGAGGACGCGAACTCGTCGCGCACCCGGCTAGTCCCACGTCGGGACCGGCAGGTCTAGCCCACGGGCCCGGTCGCGGGCATGCTGGACGGCCAGGATTTGCTTTTCTAGAGCGGGGCTACGCAAAAGCGAGTCCCACTCCTCCTTGATGAACTTGGGGTATGTCGACCCACACTCCCACAGCATGTGCGCTAGAGTGGAGGTCTGGCCGCAGGAGGGGCAGGCGTCGTCGCGATACACGTCCGGGTAAGCCTCGTGGAGAACCGACAGACACGGATACGTACTGGTCTGCAGAAGCCTAAGCGAAACGGCTTGCGCCCTATTCAACTTGGGGTGAGGGGGTGGAAAGACCCTTCTAGACATGTAGAAGAATTCAATAAGCTCGTTGTGAGTAGCGGAAGCGTCCCTGTGGCCGTAGGGAGGAGGGGAGTCGGTGCTTCTTGTAGAGGAAGCGCGGTCGGTGAGGTCACGCGCAGCCTCGTGAGCAGACTCATTGAGGTTCGGGGGAGCACCCTCGACCGACCCTACGTGAGCTGGAAACCAGTGGATTGAATGATGCGTGAGAGCATCTCGACTCGAGCTGCTAAGAAGACGAGCAGCTTGCTTGGCGATGCAACCCTTCTGAAAAGCCCTAACTGCTGTTTTGGAATCGCTATATGTCTCGGATCCACGACCGTCTAGCAGGGCGAGGGCGATGGCGGCTTGCTCGGCGACACCGGGGTCTGAAGTGCGAATGGAGGCGCAGTTGGAAATCTTGCCGCTGGAGTCGACCACAACGATGGCAAAGGTCTTCCCATCGCTGTACTCCGCGGCGTCGACAAAGCCTGCTCTAATGTCTCGTTGCTTGATCTGTTGGAGGATGGCTGCTGCTCTGGCCTTGCGCCTGCCCTCGTTATGGACGGGATGGACGTTTCGGGGCACAGGGGCCACTTCGAACTTGTGACATTTCTTTTTCAATAAAAGGAAGTTTGTCACTTATTCTGTGCACTGGCTGTCTTTTGTCTCTGAATTGCAATTTGTTGCCTATATTTGCTCTTTTTTTGCATTTCAGATTAGGAATGACTATCATAATTGACATTTAACCATATTGCACACAATATGGATATGTAATTGCAATATATAGCCACCATAAATATAAAAGAAGTTAATAATTCAAAATAGTGCCTTTTCATGGTGGTGCAGCCATGAGTTGTGGCTATAAGGTACAAGCGCTGCAGGTAGCACTGCTTGTGCAGAATATAGTTAAACTCTACTACTTTCAAACATCATTGTTTTTATCTGCATTTGTATAGCTCCAGTTTCTGTGAACAACACATATCTGGTGGAAGAGTGGCTTGCACCTGCAGTTGGGTCCAATGAATAGCCAAATTTCTGCCCGTTTTCATGTTAATAGCATATTAGTAAAGGCAGTCGTGTTTATAGTAGCCTATTTGCCCAGTGTAGAAGCCGCTGCAGGGTGTCAGGATCTCATACACATCTTCAGCTTTGCAGGGGACACAGTATCTGGCACATAGTTTGTCACAGGCCATGTATTCGGGGCAAGTTGAGTTTACTCACTAGCAAAGGGAGTGAGTGAAAAACTTTATCAGCTCTAGATTCGCTGGTCTTCTGCGGTCTTCAGATGGAATCGTCCATCTTCTAGCACAACGGTCGGTTGCCCTTAGTCCAGGGCTCCGCTGGATGCTGCTGCCAGTTGTGCTCGCCGAATCAGACCTTCTTGGTCGACCTGGCGATCGCTGGAGAGCACTCCCTCCCATTGCTCCGCACTCGGGTTTGGTATAACGGGTACCACCATCTATCTTCTGGCATGCCCACGTTATGTGATACAGCGTGGGTGTTTCGTGGCACCAGGGGCATTTGTCATTGTATTGTGTGGGATAAATTTTGCTGAGTACGTTTAGGTTCGGGTACGAGCCCGTTTGTAGCTGCCTCCACGCGACAGAGTCCTCTCTGCTACGGGAGTTGTGCGGTGGTGGATACCGCTTTCTGCAGCCTTTGTAGTAATTTAGTATCGCCGAATAGTCTTGGGGTACAGGTTCGGTCTCCTCGAGGTCGCCTATGTTGGATGCTCGGTAATAAGTGTACCCTCGAGCTATCCTGTCCGCCTCTTGGTTCGCTGCCACTCCCGTGTGTCCCGGCGTCCATACTATCGTATGTCTAATTGGTTCTTCTTTTGTTTGTCGTTCTGTTATGGTGTCTCCGGAGCGGAGTATGCGGAGCGCTCCGTGCCCTATTCTGCCGCGTAGGTAGTTGCGGCCCGCTGTTTGCGAGTCTGTAAGGATTGTTAGAGACCGTTTAGACCGATATCCCTCCGCTGCCGCTAGAGCGACGGCCGCTTCTTCAGCCTCGACTATCGTACAGCCTTGTAGTGATGCGCTGGTGATCTCGCGTAGGTTCGAATCAATCACCGTTGCTACCGCGTTGCTGTTGCTCTGCCCCGCTGCTCTGGCGTACGTGGCTGCGTCCACGCATACTGTCGTTTCTTGGGGTGCTAGTGTCTTTTGTAGGTATTCAGCCCTCGCTTCTCTGCGTGCTTTGTGTAGGTTGGGATCCATGTTCCGGGGTATGGGTGCTACTCTTAGTGTGTTGCGATACTCGTCCGGAATTGTTTCGGTCCTCTGTATCTCTTGAAGTTGATCGGCGCAGCCTAGTTTCTTCAGGAGCTCCCTGCCAGATGGGGTCTGCTGTAGTCTGAGTTGTTCGGAGACTAGTTGCGCCTCTTTCAATTCGTCGAAGGTGTTGTGTAGTCCATGAATACTTTGTTAAGCGCAAAAAGACAGACACAAGAAAGACGACAGGACAAGGCACCATCTAGCCCGCCAACGCATTGTGCTGAACTATCTTTCTTCTTCTGTGGGCCCTGATATTTGTGTGTCTGTGTTTTCTCCTGATCGTGTTGTGTAGTCCTAAGGCTAGGAGCTTTTCGGTTGAGGTGTTGTGGGGAAGGTGGAGTGCGGTTTTGTAGGCTTTGCGTAGAATCGCGTCCGCCTGTTGTACCTCACTCTTGATGGGATTGTAGTATGGAAGGGTGTATGCCACTCGGCTGACGACCAAGCTTCTGACCAGCTTGAGTGTGTCCTCCTCTCGCATGCCGTGGCGTCTGTGTGAGATGCGTGTGATCATGCGGGCCACTTGTAGGGTGGATGCCTTGAGTAGGGCGAGGGTGTGGGTGCAGCGTTGGTTTGACTGTATCCACATCCCCAGGATTCTGATGAGCGTCTTTTCCGGTATCGGCTTCCCCTCGAGGCAGACGTTGAGCTTTAACTCGTCGCTGGTGGGGACTGTGCGGTTTTGCTTTCCTCTCCAAACTCTCAGCAGCTCGGACTTCTCAGTGGAGCAGGCTAGCCCTCTTGCTCTGACGTAGTCCTCTACGCAGGTGGCTGCCTCTTGTAACTTCTCTTCTTTCTGTCTGAGCGAGCCTGTGTTAACCCAGATGGTGATGTCGTCGGCATACATGGCATGGTGTATGCCGTCGATTTCATTTAACTGTTGTGCCAAGCCAATCCCCAGGTAGCACACAAAGTCTTGAAAACGTCGTGTTAAGGGATTCAACGTCTGAAACGGATTTTTGACCAAAATCGACGCATCAAAGACGTTCCAAACAAGATAGCTTAAAAACGAGGGGTGAATACGTTTTGAAAACGACTCAAGGCGCCAACGCCACGCCACGGCGCGTCAGCCTCTTTAGCGGCTTCAACAATATTCAACAACCCACCAACGCGATCTAACCTTGCGCAAGGTGGCGATACCGTCGTCAAATCATGTGACCAAGGTGGCCACGTGATTCGGGATGCCGGGCAGCCGGGCGAGCCGGGCATAGTCGCGTCGTCATGGCGTCGTCGCGTCACCGCGCTCGCATTGCGCTGTGGTGTGTTTGCGACTGTTCTGAATGTGCTGCCGCTGCCCTTTGCTATGTAAGTGTTGCAGTGTTTTGCTGTCAAGAAAACAATATTCTGTGATCAGTTTGGGTTGTGCGATATGTTTGTGTGGTTTTAATTTGGAAATCAGTAGCGTTTTCAATTGTTATGTGACCAAGGCGGCCATGTTATTCGTGAAGCCGGGCATAGTTGCGTTATCGCACTCGCACGGCACTATGGTCTGTTTGCGACTGTTCCGAATGTGCTGCCGCTGCCCTTTGTCATGTAAGTGTTGCAGTGCTTTGCTGTCAAGAAAACAGCATCCTGTGATTAGTTTGGGTTGTGCGATCTATTTGAGCCGGGCATAATAGCGTTATCGCACTTGCATTGCGCTGTGGTATGATAGCGGCTGTTCTGAATGTGCTGCCGCTGCCCTTTGTCATGTAAGTGTTGCAGGGTTTTGCCGTCAAGAAAACGACGTTCTGTGATTAGTTTGGGTTGTGCGATCTGTTTGTGTAGTTTAATTTGGAAATCAGTAGTGTTTTCAATTGGAGGGCGCGGAGTGGAGGGCACTAATCAGCTCTTCAAGTTCATTGTCATGTTATGTGAGGCGCCTTTTCACTGACGCTGTAATTAAGGCGTTAAGGCAGTATAAGGACGAAAGTTAGAGGGACGAAATCGTGCCTGTGTGTCCCTAGCGTCGGAATCGGCCGCTATGCGTGATCCTAACAAGAAAGCATTTTGCAGAATGCGAAGAACGGCGGCAAAATTTCTGTCAATGCGCACCTTGCCGATCTCCGCAATAGAGCCGTCATCGTGGTATTTTAGTCTCCCGTTTAGCAAGAGTGTTGCAGACAAGGGAACTAGTTCAAACAGGCTTTTTTTAAAATGATTCAGTACTAGTGCGGTATCCCAAAAGGTGAGGTCAAGTGCTCGCCCTATTTTCTTCCCTCGCGCTACAGCGCACTGACAGAATTTTGCGTGCACCATACCGTGCTTTTATCGTTTGCGCTTCAGGTTCTCGATTGTGTTTTCGCCCTCTTTACCCACGTGATGGGTATTTCATGGTATTACCGGGTACCACATGTGTCCATATATTGTGTCCAATATATGAAACGGCCAAATTCGATTTTATTTGACGCCTCAAATGGTAGTAATGTATTGAGTCCCTTGTAGCTTTGCGCTTGTTATCAATTTTACTATTTGGCGAATGGATACAGCATGTACGCTGCATAACTCGCTTGTGTATACTGCATACGTGAGTCGAGTATACCCTTGTTATAAAATAACTTGTATGCTTTAGGTAGTACGATTGTTTGCAGTTTGGGAAATGTGTCGGAATGTACGTTGTGCGCCCTTCGCGCTTTACGGCGGCCTGCTGAGTTCGTGCGGGTGCCATGTGTGCGCATAGAGTTCACGAAGCGCTCTCGCAGTTTTTTTTTATATATATATACATGTGTTCTGTTCGCGCGCTTCGCACAACAGGGCATGTCGCAGTTCTTTGTCCTTGTGCAACACATTTTCCTAGCTTACGTCTGTGCATTATTTGATACCGGTTTTACACGGGGCTCTTTTAGCCGCTATCCAGTCCGTTACAAATCGAATTTCTCGGTCGTGATTGGCTCCTCTGCGCAAGCTACGAGAGTGAGCCAGTCGCATCGATAATTTCGATCCGGATCGGGCGTGATCGCGATCGAGAGTGGTCGTGCGACACCGGTTTTACACATGGCTTCCACATAGGGAACACTTTAAGTTCAATGCTACTGAGTGAAGAGCAAGTGCATATATATGCCAGTGGTGGTATGTGGGCAAGTCTCTCTGGTGAAGCCAATACCTGTGCATTCAAAACATTTCAATTACCAGCGTAGTGCGTCAATGTGTCTACTTCGACAAAATGGAGCACCAGTGCAATTATCTGAGCATAGCTGTCCAGGGCAGCAAGTGTGTCTACATTGAAGCCACTACCAGCATGTGCGGCAGTTCTATTTCCAGCAGCGGGACTGCACAATAATCAGTAGGGTGCTCTCAAGGTGTTTATCTATGAAGCTCTGCCTGGACTGTGTGCCAAATATTTTTGGACGTGAAAGTGGGGGTGAATTGGTAAACATCAGTGGAACTGTGCCTGGACTTTGTGGCAAATGTTTTTGGATGTGAAAGTGTGAGTGAACTGGCAAAGAATTTACTCTGGGCTACATGTGTTAAACGTTTTTCTCATTCAGAGTGCTTTTTTTTTACTTTAGGAGACTGGAGATGTGCGCAAAGTGTGACATGTCAGTGTGCTAATTAATGTATTTGCTGGTTTGCAAATTATTCGTTGCAACTTTGTTTTTGCCAGAGAGGTACAACTTTGCCTGTTGTAAAGGGCTTTTTAGATAAAGCACATACTATTTATTATGACCATTGCTTCCCTTGTTACACAAATGCAGCTTCTAGTGCATTCCAATTTATTTCCATGTTTATGTAAGTTTCTAATATGAGGCTTGCATATTCATTTCTCACGTTCTGGAGTGGCAAGATGCAGCATTACTGTCTCATCGTTCGCTGTACTACAGTAGTGTTCACTTGTTACACTGAATCCCCCGTTTAAGTATTCTGTACTAATTTCACTTTTTGCTTGTTTGTTGTATGGTTATTTTTTCTCGCCATTACCTTCTTTGATATATACTAAAGGCAATATTTCCAATTTTGCATTGTTCCCACTTTTTTTTATTTCTGTCACAGGATTGTTTTATGATGGTATGCGGTGGTATTTCTTTTTGTGCTCTTTTCAAGCTTCTAGCTGATTGGTAACATTGCTTGGAGGCAGTTACCATCCCATTCATACTCTTGCATTTTTCAGTCTACTTCTTCCATTCGCTCCAATGTCACTTCTGCAT
Source organism: Dermacentor variabilis (assembly GCF_050947875.1). Taxonomy (NCBI): domain Eukaryota; kingdom Metazoa; phylum Arthropoda; class Arachnida; order Ixodida; family Ixodidae; genus Dermacentor; species Dermacentor variabilis. The sequence goes on along the minus strand of NC_134576.1, from coordinate 48,149,272 downwards.
AATTCTGGTCCATCTAATAGCACGTGCACTTTACTATGATAAATTAGACACTTTAGTACACTCCAGGTTTTTCTGTTCATTTTTGTATGTGTACTTGGAATTTTGTTTATGTGCTAGTGAATGTTCACTTTCGAGTTCATTACGAATCCTTTCTGCGACTTTTGTCATTGTTGATGTACCTTTACTTCTATTTGCATTTCTCACACAGTTTGTTCGAACCTTGCATAAGCATTACATTTTAATAAAGTGTTTTTGCTTTGTCACAATGTTCTCATTTCATGCACTCTTGGCATGAAGGGCTTGGTCTGGCCACCTGGCAAGACGTGTCCATTTGTTCTTTGCAGGATGTCATTCCCACTGTGTTTGTAAGCATCGTAGCTTACTAAAGGCGGTATTAAGGATTTATTATTCCCAACAGGCTCATTTTCGTGCGACTTCGTGGAGGATGCGCCGGCCATGCGGGGAACAGTGCTTGGCACTGCGCCATGGCTCTTACAGTCAACACCGACGCTTCTACTCATGTGGGGCGCGATTGGAGATCGTTGTTCGAAACGCCCGATCAGTTTCACCTCTTACGATTGGCCTAGGCCGTGCCAACGGGTGCGGCTGACGACGTCTGCGCGGCATAGGCCAGTCGCGGGAGGCAAAACTAAACGCGTGTTTTGAACAACGATGTCTGATCGCGCCTGTCACCCGCGAAAATTAGCTTCAGATGATCGTAAACCTTTCAAGACCGCTTCTAGACCAGCTTTTTGATAACGTCCTAAAAACGTTTAGAAATTGGTTACGAAAAGTTTTGGCAAAGGGATTACTTATGTCTTTCCCAATCCTATTTCAAGACCAGCTTTTCGAATACGTCTTGCAGACCTGTTCTAGGTCGTCTCAAGAAAGTAATTAAGCCGGACATTAGCAGAGATATACGACGTTTTCCCGCCGAAGTTCTCTCATTCGTGTCTTCTTCAACCCGTTTTTATCGTCTTGGATAAACGCTACGAAAACGTTACGTATCTCTTTTGTGCTACCTGGGTCATTGCTATGTTGAAAAGCGTGGGGGAGATGACCGACCCTTGAGGCGTCCCTTTGTTTGGAGTAAGGAACTTCTCTGATCGGAGCCCTCCGAGGCCAATCGTTGCCGTTCTGTTTGAAAGGAAGGCTTTGACGTAGCCGTAGACTCTCCTCCCGCAGTTCAGGTCGTTCATGCCCGTGAGGATAGCTTCGTGGCTTACATTGTCAAGAGCCCCCTTGATATCCAATGCCATTATTATATTCTCCCCGCTCCTGGGGACGTTCCCGAGTACTTCTTTGATTTGAAGCAGTACGTCTTGGGTCGATAATTTTGCTCTGAATCCAAACATGCTGTGGGGATACAGTTCGTTGTCCTCCATGTACTGTTGTAGTCTCAGCGTCACCACTCGTTCGTACAGTTTTCCCAGGCACGATGTGAGCGCGATCGGTCTGAGGTTCTCAATTTGCAGTTTCTTGCCCGGTTTAGGAATCATCACTACCTCCGCATGCTTCCACTCCTCGGGAACGGTCTCAGCTTCCCAGTGTTTGTTGAGAAAGTAGGTTAATTCTGCGACTAACTCTTCACTGAGGTTGCGGATGAGTGCGTTATTTATCTTGTCTGCACCCGCGGCTGTGTTTCTGGTTGTGTTTCGAATCGCTGCGTAGACCTCTTCTCGCGTGATGGGTCTGTCCAGGTTAACGTTTTCTCTTCCGCGGTAGCGCTCTGCGTAAGCTGCTTGGTTTGTGTCCCCGAAGCATTTAACGCGTACCTTCTCCAGGAGTTCCGAGTCTGGTCCCTCGAACTGGTGGATGAACCGGTAGATGGTTTTGTTGTTTTCTGCCTTGGTCTTGGTCGGATCTATGAGAGCCTTGAGGATATGCCACGTCTTCGCTGTGTTCAAAGTTCCGTTGAGGGAGTCGCTGAATTGCTGCCAATTTTGGCTTGCCAATTGCGCCGCGTACTCCTCTGCTTTCGCTGTGACTTCTGCGATCTTTATCTTTAGCTTCCTGTTGTATTTTTGTTTCTTCCACCTCTTGGTGAGCCCGCGTCTAGCTTCCCACAGCTTGAGCAGTCTGGCGTCTACCTCGGGCGTCTGCGTCGTTCGCGCGATTTCTTTGGCGTATTTGCGCTGTTTTTCAATGAGCATTTTCCCCCACTCTTCTATCGATTGGATCCCGTTCTCGGCGACATTCCTATCACATGCCTCTCGAAAAGCGCTCCAGTCCGTAATTTTTGCCGATCCCAGCTGACGCCTTAGCCTGTCCGAAGTTACTTGCGTCTTGAGTATGTAGTGGTCACTACCCAGGTTCTCTAACAGGTTCTCCCACACTGCTTGTTCCGCTCCTCGTATGAACGTGAGGTCGGGGCAGGTGTCGGTACTAACGCTGTTTCCGATTCTGGTTGGAGTGTCTGGGTCTGTGAGGAGGTTGCAGTCGGTGTTCTCTGCTGCCTCCGCTAGCGTTTTGCCTTTTGGGTTTGCTGTTTGGTATCCCCAACTTTTGTCCATGGCGTTAAAGTCTCCTAGGATGATTAGCGTGCTGTCTTTCGCTAGTTTGCGTGCGCCATGGAAAAGCTCGTAGAATTTTGCCTTCCTCTGTTTCGGGGGGCTGTATGCATTTACAATAAATATACTGCCCCTCTTTCTTTTCTTCTTTGGTATAATTTCTACAATCACGTGCTCTACGTCGGTGTCGGCTATCCTGTCGTGGCTTATGGCGATGAGTGCCTTGCTGACTAGGGTTGCCGTTCTTCCTTTCTCTTGAGTCTCGTAACACGTGTATCCTGCGAGTGTTGGTGTCGTGCCCGTCTCTTGAAGCGATATGATGTCGGGCGGTGTTTGTTGTGTGTGAATGTATTGTTGGAGGAGGCCCTGCTTCTTACGGTAGCCTCTGCAGTTCCATTGTCATATATCTAAGGTTTCTTGCTTGCTTGAAGTTGTACTGGCCATGTTTAAGCCTCGGTGTTGTTTGCGGATGTGTCGGCGAGGGATGCCAGCGCGGGGCGGTGGTAGGCCTTCTCTCTAATGTTCTCGGTAAACTTCTACTTGCGGATGCTGCTCCGGAGCTCTGTGACTTGTAATTGCACTTGCTGCATTTGTTGCTGCTGTTGCTGCATCATCTGCTGCATCATTTGCTGAATCTCTGCTTTAAACGTGGCGAAATCCTCGTTGCCTGCTTGCCATGGGGCTTGGGTTTGTACGGTCTGTGGCTGCGGAGAGCTGTTCGACCTAAGGTCTCGCACTGCCTTCGTTAGCTCTGCTATTTGGCGTTCTAGCTCTTTCTGCCTAGAGCGTGATAGCTCTAATTCGCGTCTCAGCGCTATTTTCTCTGCGTCCTCCTGTCTAGGCTGTTCGCGGTTGCTGTTTGTGTTGTTCTTTTCGTTAGCTGCCCCACCCGAGTGCGGAGCAAACCAAGGGTTTTCGGCTCCCCAGCTCACCTTGACGCCGCCGCTCTTTCGGGTAGGCTCGTTCTTCGTCTTCTTCTTCTGCTGCTGCTGCTGCAGCTGGCTCCCTCCCTTAATGGCCAGGGACGGCAGGGGCGGGAAGGACCGTGACCGGCTCCGTGAACGGCTCCGCGACGCCCGAGATCTCGAACGGCTCCGCGAAGTCTCCCTCTCCGAGCTGAACCATCTCGGCTTCTTGCCGCGGTCGTCCCGGCTGCGACGTCTGCTCTCGCGTCCACCGCCGTTGTTGCCACCGTTGGTCTTGCCTCGCAGGTCCCTGGCTTTCTTTTGTCGGTCTTGGCACTCCCGCGATCCGGTAGCGTGGTTGCCTCCGCAGATCAGGCATCTCGGGGTACACTGGTGATCCTTTGGCGGGTTCTGCATCCCGCACTGTTTGCAAGCCTGGGCGTCCGGTGTGTGGCACACGTCGGAGCGGTGACCTTGTTGGCAGCAAACGTAGCAGATTTGTCTTGTGGGCCGGTACGGGTAGCACTTGTACTCGGCTCCGCAGTAGATGACGTGTTTCGGTGTGATGGGTCCATCAAAGGTGATGACGGCCGTCTTGGTCTTGCCTAGTCTTCGGGCGCTGTGGATGGTGACACCCTGTATGCGCGTCCACAAGTCGGTTTTCAGTTCCTCCGGTGTCGCTCCGGGGTCCACTCCGTGTATCACGCCACGCCGGGTGTTTTCCGGTGCGGCCACGTAAGCCTTCACGTCATATGAGCGTCCCTCGATAGTGAGGCTAGTGATGCGCCTCGCGAGCTGGGCGGCCTCCTCGTTCGGCGTGCTCACGACTATTATGTTGGACCCTATGCGGAGTCTCGTGATCAGGTCTCTTCCCTCAAACTTGTTGCTGCATGCCGCGGCTACGGCCCGGGCCACTTGAAATTGCTGGAGCGACTTGACTACGAGTCCCTTCGGTCGCAAAATAATCTTGAAGTCGTCTCTGGGGAGCGGGGGCAGCCTCTGCCTAGGCTGCCGCTGCGCTCCTTTCCCGTCTTTTTTCAGCGCGCCGGAAGCTGGCGCGCCAGTTGTCGGCGGTGGGGCCGGGGAATTCCCGGCGCTGGCGGCGTTCCATCCGTTCTTCCTCTGTCGATTCTTTTGGCGTTTGGTCATAACCAATTCCCAATTTGCTTCGTCTTCTTTGTGAGTGTCTTGCTGCTCCTGCATGGCGGAGTCCTCGATCTCCCCGTCCGCCGAATTCTCGGAGTCGGAGGCACCGAGGTGGTCGTCATCCATCTGTTGTGCTTCTCGCAAATTCTAGGCTAGTCTACTCGTCGATGGCTCAAAATTCGCATATTTCGTGGAGCGGGAGTCAGGTCCAGGCTGCATCGCTATCGCTGAGCGGGCCTGGCTGCCCGCAAACGCCCGTAGTCGCGCTAAACCTCGGTAGGCTTAGCGGCGAGCGTTTCCCGTCAGTCTGGTAATTTGCCAAAAAATGGTCCTACCGTCTTGAAATCGGTGTCCGGGTGATCCAGCTTGTGAGCTCTCTCAGATCCAACCCAAAAGTTGGCGGCCCGGTGGGTCGAGATAGTCGGTGAGGGTCGGAATCTACGGAGCCCATGCGACGAACGTCCGCACTGCTCCGCTTCTTCTTCTGCCTAGCAAAGGGAGAACCAAGCTTGTTGGATACGAAGTAAACCGCCTGTATACTCAGTGGCCTTCTTCATTTCGTGTGACATACGTGGCTTTAGCGACCCTTGTTTTAAGCACTTCTTGTCCAGCAGCGGTCGTTTGCTTTTGAAACTCAGGATAGCTTTCAGCAAGCTGGACAGGAATAACACTGAAAAACCAGCAGATGTTAATTGTCGCACTTATCATGCGAAGCTTCGTACAGTATGAGGGCGTAAATAAATGAGGGTGTTCCTCAAGGCCTTGTAGCACATGTCACGAGTTTGGAGCAACCTGATGTATAGCACATTTTTGATCGCATGCTATAGGTTCAGCAGCAAAACTAGTGGGAAGCCTGCTGAACATCTGGTTGACCCACTTGCTGGCTCCATCAGGCAAAGTATGATAAAGAGAAGGCAGTCATCAACACATGAGACGGATTTTACATATAAACACGGTGCTAAGGTCATAACATGCCAACAAGTCTTAGTGCGCAGGCTATGCACGACCAACTACATATGCCTTCTGTTCGGACATTGCTCATTGTAACCAGGATGGAGTGGACAAAAAAAAGAACAGCAGCTCCATTAATTTGGTTTCACTGGTATCAACAGTGTTTTCTAAGTGTACATTTCCATACTCCCCAATGCTTTTTTGGGTGACATCAGCAAGGACCAGCTTGAGGCAAGGGGTAATAGACGTCTTAGACGTCGGTAATAGACAAGCTAAAGATGCATGCATGCATGGAGAGCACATTGTGTCCAAAAAGTAGGCACTTCACGGGGGCACTGGAGAAGGAACAGATTATTGACAGTGGGCAAAGACAAGCTACTAAACACCCAACACTGTTGCCATGTAACAACCTCTGAATCAATCCCTCTTAAAGAGGAAATCATCTTTCTGTACCCATAAAGAGGGCAGATGGGCAAAGCCCCTTCAGTAATGCTGCCAGCTTCAAAAGCCCACTTTGCACATCCTGAATGCTTCCTTCTTACAACTTTGCTGAGTGCAAGCGTTCTACTGTCCAAAAGCAGTCATTGAGAGCACTGTTGGTTTGATGGCAATACAGTTCAGAAGCGACTGCAACAAACCTCCCTTCCTAGTTGGCCTGGATGCTCACGGTGCTTATGAAGCAGCACCATGAGGCAAGCAAGGTGAACGGATGCCTCCAAGCCCTTGTTCGTTTATCACACTGTTCATTTAGTAACAACCATGAGACTTGAAACCAACAAGCTCAAGTTTGGTACTCGCGTGGTTACTGCGAAGGATCTATAAAGAGCACAAAAACAGAAAACTCAAGGGAAAGGCTAAAGCACCACTTAACACTTACTCCCGTATTCAGAAATGCAACTTAAGTTGAAGCCCATGCTTGACTTGATCTGAGTGACGCCTATCGGGAACGCGAGGAAGGAAACGCAGTGGGCGTCTTTGGGCACGTTAACGCGACGCGTCATCTAAATCAAGTCAAGCATGGGCTTCGACTTAAGTTGCATTTCGGCATACGGGGGTTAGTATTGCTGCAGCCCACCCCCTTCTTTTATTTTGTGTGGTCATGCTACGTCTTTTTACTATAGATAGGCATCAACTTAGGTGATGTTCCCAATCAGTGTCCAATTTTTTATATACGCTATGTGCTGGTTCAAAGAGTCTCGAAACCCTGCAATGGAAGCTTCAAGTAGAAAAGGTGCCTGGAAGAAAAAAAAAGCTGTGCTGCAACCATCTCGGCAACATCTTGTCCCCTTAATAAAAATTGTGCTTCCATATCAACTTGAGCCCTCCAGTTTAGAGTAAAGTACCAGTGCACTTATGAACAATGAATCAATTCTCAAAGAGCATGTGCAGTCCAGCCAGAAGCAGGGGCAAGAATCCGCATTGTGCTCCTGCATGGAAGGTGAACAACACGTACCATAATGGCGAATGCGCTTTAGTAAGCTTCCCTGCAACATGAAATTGAAATGTACAAAGAATTGTCAATGAAGCTTACCACGAGCACAGATGCACTTGCAAATTATGTCCCAATTGAAAATAATGAGCGCAGTGTAAACCTATGTGCCCTTTCCACTCTTAGTATGCTTTACTGCACGATATTTATATACACCACTGTATTGCGGTGTAGCAAGCTACAAAAGAAACGCTGCATAATTGGGATTTTTAAGATTGTCTTTCTCGCAATACACTAATATTTCGCGGTGAAGCATACTAAAAGTGAAAAGGGGTCACTGTCACTGGACATAATAAGAGTTCTTTAATTATACACTCGCGCACCCGCCGCCTCTCAGGTCGCCTACGTGGACATACCATGCTGGCTGGTAGCGCCCCCTCCCATTTTTAGTATGCTTCACCGCGTAACTAAAATGTACTGCGGCGAAGAAGCCGTACATTTGTATTGAGTGAATAAACTAATAGTTTTTACAACAGTACAGAAATAAACGCGCACCATGCATCAGTCTACCACACGGAAGAGCGTCGCAACATACGGTAGCTGATTCACACAGGCCGTGTAGCCCACTTATTAGTCATAAAGGGTATCATGGGTAACTCAAAATTTCAGACACACGTGCGTTTATGTCCTTGCGTAATAAGACTCCCAGAACTTCCATAATAGAAAGTAATTTACAACACACAAACGGAAAGAACACAGACACACGTCTCGTTTTCAACTCGGCCGTCATGCAAATGGCATATAGCGCGGAAAAACGTGAACATGCTGTGTGTTAGCGTTGTAAACTTCATACTAGGCAAGGAGCTAGCACACCACAATCCCGCGACAGCCGCTAATGAGACCAAGACGGGAGCACGTCTGTGAACGCGCAAACGGAGCCCTAAGCCACTCTGCTCCCCTGCCACCCCCGCTGCACGGCTGCACCACTCGTTTCAAGCACAGCACACCAAACACACATTCAGCGCTGAACAGTGGGCGGTCGACGTAGTTGCATTCACATGACTAGCAGCGAGCAGCACATCCCTCGATGTCCGTTAAGCAAAGTCGGACACGGCGACGCCACATCGCGGTTCGCAGAACTTCACTGCCGAGGTGCTAGGCCACTTCGATATTTCAATCGTCACCACCGTCGGTTTCTCAAGAAAGCACGGGTAACACAACGCAGATTCTGTACTGGCAGAGGTCACCGAGGCCAAAGCCGCCCTGCCGCACCGCCACTACTCACGGCTTTCCGCCAAGTAACACAGAACCTACAACTGCTACAACCAACACACAAGCAACGCACGCACAATCACATCAGCAACGTTGATCAACGCGCGGTCGTGAGAACGACCACGCCGAGGACGAACACGCCACGGCGTCGCTCGGCGCCAGCATCGCGCCTTCTCAAAAATCCCTAAACGATGCTGTCCCTAGGCACCTAGGATCAGGTCACGTGAGGGATTTTTGTACGACAAATGCGCCGCGCGAAGCGGTTGCTCGCTTGGAGTTTGACTTGGGCGACGAGCGAATGCGAAAGCCATTTTCATCGCGTAGCTTGTCGCGCAAGAAATCGCTTGCATGGGGTTTATACTTAAAGCGCGTAACAATGAAAATGGCCTCATGTTATCAAAGCGTTTGCTAAAGTGATTGTACCCGTACGTGCACAATACAGCTATTAGAAATGGTAGTGATTGCTGCTGGGGACCCAGACATTCAAAGGTAATGGCAAAAGCAAAGAGCATTCAACAGGTCGGTTCGTTCACTTCGAAACCCAATAGTGGCGGCGCGGTGGGGCCACTGGCATCGGCACCATCAAATGGCGCGGGCAACGGACGCTTCTTGTTTACGATGTGGCTTGTTTGCTGTGCCAGTTTAAACATTTCACAGCAAGCTTGCAGCTCAGAAATATGCGGTTTTGCTTTGAAGTTCTCGGAAATTGGTAAGTGTCTTTCGCTTCCAATTGTTTTCTCACTGTCAGTGCGCCTAAACATAATCCCATTGCCGTGGCCTCGGTGATGTGCCACTGATGCACTCTCTCGAAACGGAGTTCTCTCGTATGTATGGTTGCTGAACTCAGTAGTGTGGGAACAACATGGCCTACCTACTCGTTAGAGACAGGACCAAGCTAAATAACAGTAACAAAAGAAAAGACAGCTCTTCGCCGAACAAGTAAAATGCCGAAAGCTTGTTATTGCGCGAAGTTATAGGCGAACTGATATGCGGCGGTGCTTCTGTATTTGGCTGATTTGACAATGTGCAGTTAGCGCACGCCGTATATTTGGTAACCTGAAATTATCACCTTACTGCAAAGGTTCGCATAACATCCTTTTGTTGTTGTTTCTGGTGTTTAACACTGCTTTTAACACTGTTGCTAGTGTATCGACGTGTTGTATACACCACCAGACACCGTTCGGGAGCGTAATGTTGCCGCTGTTCGTCGTAAATGAGTGATATACTGACTTCTAAGTTCTTTATTAATGCGCCAAGAGATCGTTAGGAAAGTTTACTAATTGAACGATAACAGTGGTCTGATCCTCTCTGTAAAACACCCGGTATTTATTTGCTACACTGGTGTTCTGGCTGTAATACACAATATTCGTTACTGTTGGTCTACGATTTCCAACTTTGCGGTCGTATTTTTTTAACGATACACTTAATTACTTCATTCGTTTTGCCATATCGTCATTGGCTCGGACGTTGCCGTTGTCACACGGGCGCTCTCGAAGGCGATCGAGCCCATTCGATAATGAATTTCTTCCTTGCGCAAGTGGAAGAAGAGAACTAGTCGCGATCGCGAAATACCGATCTGCTGGATCGGCCTCGATCGTGATCGAAAGTGCCCCATGCGGCACCGGTATAACGTTGGCATCGCTCTTTGTTGGGCTCAGGGATCAAGAACGGAAAACGAAACAGAATGTTACAAATATTTGGGTTCTAAACCATCTTTTCATCCTGTTCGTTGCGACGTGGTTCGGTTACATTGAAAACTATATTTCTAAGCGTGGCACAAATGTCGCAGGCCTTTGCTTGCCTAACTGTCACGGAAGTATGGACGCACTTTCCCGGTGACACTATGCACGTATGCTCGATTTGGACTTGGGGGGTCCGCTTATGCATTATTTCATTGCCATCTAGCATTTAGTAACAGCCGAAATTCTATAAGAGCTATTTTTACCAGAAATAAATGTAAATGGTATTACTGGTAAATATGGCTACAGTGTACACGCAAGCACATTCCCACGAATGCCATGCAATTGGGCCAAGAATGTTCCCATTCCTAGGTACGTGTCATCAGTGTTCAGTGGAGAAGCAAGGATCTGGGTCAGCTATATAAACCCAAGGTTTAACTAACATTGCCATAAAATCATATGCATTATCAGTTTAGCATCGCATCCCGGAAATGTATACAGGTTGCTACAAGAACAGAGCCAGGATATGTATGATTAATACTTAGTATAAAAAGCATTCAGTGCACTTTTTTTTCGTGCTTACATTGAAGTGCTGCATATTAAATTTAAGATTCTTGCCTTTATGATCTAACTATTCTTGAAAAGGAAATCACACAGATTTTGATAGAAGCTAAAAAAAAAAAAGAGAACTGTGGAAGACTTACTTTTGCACCATTGTTGGTGCTTGGCTTTATTAAAATATATCTGAATATATGTTCATTTTTATTTATGTCTTGATTAGCTTGTATTCCTGAAATAAGTTGCAATGGAAAGTCATCATCAGTGTGTCTTTTCGCAGTATGTACATGTATTTGTTACAAAGTATTTTTATTTGCCTAAGTATTTGTTATAATAACCATTATAACTTAGTGGCTGTGTTGAATGGTTACAAGGAAAGCATGTGGAACTTCTTGCATAGCATTTCCCCTTCACACTGTTTTGTCACTTCAGTAATAATGCAGCATGCATTTTGGCCCTACTCGGGTACTGTCGCAAGCCTTATACCCGTGTCACACGGGCGTTTGGAAGGCCTTCCAACCGATAGTCAGTTGACTCAAAGGTCAAGTTTGAGCTGCCACACGCGCCGTTTCGAAGGCCGCCGAGTCAATAGTGTATTGAGTCAACGGAGCACCTTACAACTCTATCGAAATCTCGATGGCCTTTGAGCAACGGAAGCAGAAACAGCGCGTACATGCCCTCTCGTTCACAGCGTGCTCGTACTCACGGTTAGAAAAATACAAATCAAACCAAAATGCTCCAAAAATACTATATATGAGTGTTATTAATTATTCAATAAAGTATTTTTGCCACTTGACATGTGCGAACACACACCAAAACGGCAGCCGCATCGAGCGGCGCAAACGTTGCCGCATTTTCGTTACTCAACAACTTAAAAACTGAACATATATGTATGGCGATGTATAAACAAATTCTTTTATTGTATAAACAAACATAGAAGAAATTATAGGGCTTTTAAGAGGTTTTAATGTTGTTTAACTTTTCGTGACATGAAAATGAAAATAAAGATCCGCAGCGCCACACAATTTTGCGAGAAACGCCTGAACCGCTCAACGGCCTTTCAAAAGTGCCATGTAGCAGCGCGACAACTCCTTTGAGTCGATAGAGTTGTGGCATTTTGAAGGCCGTCGACTGGAAGGCCTTCCAAATGTGCCCGTGTGACACAGGTATTAATCTGTCTCCTTGTTCTCTTCTGTTTTGTCTTGTCCTGCCTTGCCCACAGATTTTTCAAAGGTGAAAATTTTGCTGATCTGATGCACATTTTGGAATCTAAGTGAAGCAAAGCTTTAGGAAAGTGGCTAATTAACTTTTATGCAACTAAATCTGATTCATACATTTACGTTTACTTCTATTCAGTGCAACATATTTCGCCATGTTTATGTTTATGCACTGCACAGGTCACAACTTTAATCTCATGCAATGTATTTGTTTAGGTTTGTAATAACTGTGCAACATTACAGGAACTAAGAAAAGAACAGACAACACTTCTTGTGTTGTATATTCTTTTCGCAGTTAATACGAACCATTACCAACTTGCCCAGCTCTCAGTACTTGTGCTATTTGTTTAGGCACTACACTGCTTACAAGCTGTGCTGAAATGCGGACACCAGAACGGTGATACACATTCTGAAACATTGATGCAAAAATGTCATGTGGATGAAAGCAATGTGAGATGCTTGTAGAAGAAAGAATGGTAACGACAGGTATACCCTAGCAAAAATCCTAATGAAAGAACTAATAGCCTATGAGGTTTATTGACACTAATAGAGTCTATTAGGTCTATTAGTGTATTAGTCTAACAGATCTGTTGGTGTATTGGTCTGTTAGTCCAATAGGCCTATTAGGGTATTAGTCAAATGAGTCTTTTGGTGTGTTGGTCTAATACGTTTATTGGCGTGAAAGAAAAAGTTGCAATGCACCAGATACAGAATGAAAAACAGGCATAGGTGCTAAAATTCCCAGAAGCATTTATCAGCATAGCATGTATATTTACAGATTCCTCTTTCGAGCCCCACAGGGACATCTGCATCAGCAGGCATTTGCTGTTTTGTGGCACCACGTACCCGAGCACACGAGGGTTGGACCCTCCCGCATCTAACCGTACATGGCTTAGCCGTGTCCGGGGAAAGGGGGATCCTGGAGGTTGAGCCAATGCCGGATGTTCGGACCTTTAAGGCCCCCTGGCGGAGGCAACACACCTCTTTGGCCTCTGCTTCACGTAGACGGCACCCCCGGACTGACCCTCCCAGGGGACATCGGTAGTTGCCTTTTCCTGTCTCTCTCTCCCTACAACCTTTGTCTTTCCCTTACTTTCCACCATTCCTGTCTTCTTCTGGCTTCCTTTTACTTCCAATTTTTCCAGGCAGCAAGGGCTAACCTTGTGTGAATAGCTGACCTAGGTTATTTCATATTTGGTTATAGTGGTAATGTACAGCTGGCGTTTGCAGGCCATGTTTCACAGGCCCTGCAGCGTCCACTTGTAGGACTCCATGCTGGGTGGCTGACTTTACTGCCGAAATTACAATTTCCTATGGCTACTTCCTTTCCCCCCACTATCTGATCGCTCCCTGAAGAGGGGCCGCACCGATGATGTCTTAGAATTTTTTTGCCCGTCAAAAAGAAACTTTCCCTCGCTTCCATGTCATCCACTCCGAACAACCGGACAAACCCGTGCGAACAATCTCACCATTCCTCGTATCTAAGTCTCTCACCCAAGCTTTTGGTACAGGTTACAAAGCATCCAGAATGGCTTCGCGGTGATCTCCTGTTGGAGCTCCGCAACCAGAAGCAGTATGAAAAGCTACCCAATCTTGTATCATTTGGCGATGCCAAATTGACAGTAACTCCGCATCGTACTATGAATACTACCCGTGGTGTAGTCTCCGATGATGTTCTCTTGGAGCTGACTGAAGCGGAACTCCTGGAGGGCTTCAGTGAGCTGAACGTCATCAATGGTAAACAAATTAAGATGAGGCGTGACAATAAGGAAATACAGACAAAACACCTGATACTTTCTTTTGGCACAAGTGTTCTGCCTGAGTCCATCGAGGCCGGGTATATCAAGCTCCGTGTTCGGCCATACATCCCTAATCCCCTGTGATGCTTCAAATGCTAGCGTTTCGGTCACAGTTCACAAAGCTGCCAAGGCCGCCAAACTTGCACGAAATGCAGTGCTCATGAGCACAGTTCTGAATCTTGTGTAAACTCTCTCCGCTGTGTAAACTGTGATGGGGAGCATGCTGCATACTCACGGTCTTGCCCATCGTGGAAGAAAGAAAAGGAAATAGTTACCATTAAAATAAAAGAAAACTTAAGTTTCAAAGAGGCACGCAGGTGGGTATCCTTCCTGCCAAAGAACACCTTTGCCGATGTGGCGCGTCAGAGGGCAGCGCCACAACGGTCTCCGGCGGCTGTCCGACCCACACCCAGTGAGGCGGCAGTGATGCCATCCGCCCCCCCGGCAGCTGCAGCTAGCGCTGCTACGCCAGCCTAGCAGACGGGGCCATCTACACCGAAGGTGGGTGCAGCCGAGGCTGCCCCAACCTCCCTGGCCCCTTCCAGCGCTGGCAAAAGCTGGCGCAGCCAAATTCCTCAGGGAGCCCCATCGACCTCCGGGCTGGTTGGCGCAAGGGTCTTGCCTTCCGAGGCAGGACTCACTCGGAAGACTTCTCGCTCGCAAGAGCACGTGTCCGGCACCTCACAAGAGGCAATGGACACTACACCTATCCTCAACGCGCCAAGTGCCTAAGGAGCGGTGAGGCTCCCTCGAACGCTTCAGAAAGGGCAAAACCCCCATTACAGGGCCTCGAAAGAGCTCTGTAATCTAAGGCATCACTTCCGTTTTCGTACACACAGCACTAATTTACTTTAAATATGGATACACAAATTATTCAATGGAATGTGAGAGGTCTTCTTAGAAACCTTGATAATGTGCAAGAACTTATCCACAAACACAATCCAAAAGTGCTGTGTTTACATGAAACACACTTAAAAACGAAACACACAAACTTTCTCCTACAGTATGTTACGTTTCGCAAAGATTGCAATGATCCTGTCGCATCATCGGGCGGCATTGCCATTGTTATTCATAAAAGCATAGCGTGTCAACGTTTGCAGCTACAAACGTCCCTTGAAGCAGGGGTGGTTCGAGCTGTTCTCCTAAGCAAACTCATCACCATTTGCTCACTTTACATACCCCCGCATTACCAATTAAACAAACATGAATTTCAGTCCTTTATAGATCAATTGCCAGAACCCATATTTGTTCTTGGCGATTTCGATGCACACAGTAGCTTGTGGGGAGACTCTCGTATCGATGCGCGAGGCCGTCTCGTTTAACAGTTCCTTTTTTCTTCCGGTGCACATCTGCTGAATAAGAAGGCACCCACATATTACTGTCTTGCAAACAGAACCTTTTCTTCAATTGATCTTAGCCTAGTTTCTCCATGTATACTGCCTGAACTCGAATGGGAAGTTATCAACAATCCTTACGGGAGCGACCACTTCCCCCTACTGCTAAGCTCATCTAAAGAAAACGAATATCCACCACAAGCTCCTAGGTGGAAGATTGAGACGTCTGATTGGGAGAAATTTTGAACTCTTACTAGTATCTCTTGGGCTGACATGTCTTCGTTAGAAATTGATGCTGCAGTGGAGTCTTTTACAGCCTTCATAATAGATGCTGCATCTAAATGCATATCAGAAGTAAATGGCTTGGCGTGCGAACGGCATGTCCCGTGGTGGAACGATGATTTTAGGATCGCACATAAAAAATAGAACAAAGCGTGGGGGTTGCTACGCACCTCTCCCAGTGCGGAGAATCTTGTTAACTTTAAGAAAGTAAAGTCCCAAGGCAGGAGAACCCTCCAACAGGCCAGAAGAGAAAGTTGGCAGAAGTTTTTATCTGCCAAGTCATTTGCAGATGAGGCCAAAGTCTGGAATAGGTTTAAGGGGGGACACGGGTCTTTAGACCCAAAATACCATTAAAAAATGAATTTTGGAAAATAGCATTTCTCTAATCCACATCTATTATTCTCCCTATCTGCCAAGTTTCCAGTCTCCTAAGGTCACATTTCAGCCATACGAACAACTTATAAACAGATAGGGCTCCTGATTTTTTGCGTGTGTTGACGATAAAACGACACACATTCAATGACGCCGCGCTCACGTACAAGTGCCTTGAGTGCGGCCATCTTGGTCTCATTTCAAAGAATGCGGTTTCGGCTTAAAATATCGCGCGCTGCCACTTCGTTAGGCTTGCTGGTTCAATACAAAAACCGGCAGCAAAAATAGATGAAACGTGCATTCTCATTCACTGTTGCATGCACGTGACGAGACAACGCCACGTGGTTGGCTGGGCGCACTCCCGAGCTATCTGCTAGCCGCAGCAGAGGCGCAGGCGAGACGACATGTTCGATAAGACTATTGTGTGAGTACGCGCGACGATGCCTCCTCCGCACCAAAAGTTTGACTCTAAGTATAAGTATGGAAAGAAAAGGAAGAAGTCCATGCTCAACAACTTCAAAAAACGCCCCACCGCGTCGCAGGTCGTTGAGGACGAGCCACCAACGGCATCAAGCGACGAAACTAATGGAGCCGACCGAGTGCTAGGCCTAGGTGGTGCGACGAGTAGGTGCGACAAAAATGCCAGCCGCGTCCATCGTGACACCGTTATGCTGATGGCTTCAGATTTGGAGCTAATCGACAGGAGATCCGACGAGAAACTACAAGAGCTCACGTCAACTGCAGCAGTGAACCATAAGTCAGAGATCTTGTCCGCTGGTGATGTAGCGGCCGGCCCGCTTGACGATACTGTTTTCACCGTGGTGTGCCTGGAATCGGTGAACGCACTGCTGGAGCATACGAACTGTAATATATGCGGCAGTAGCGCGAAAATCAGCCGGAACGCGAATATGGCCTTGCAATAAGTCTGGTGCTCACATGCTCGAAATGTGGCGACAAAGCATCAGCGTGGAGCTCGCCGCATGTGAATGGGACTCAGAAAGTCAATCCGTTTACCGTTAATATTCTGGCTGCGCACGCGATGCAAAGCACCGGCAATCGGCAAACTGCATTCAATGATATTTTTGCAACAATGAATATATCGCAACGCGGGCTGCATACGAAAACTTGGCAGGGGTACGTCAAAATGAAGTTGACTCCTGCCGCGACCCGGGCAGCTGAGACGCTTACAACAGAATGCGCGAAGTCAGTCTCGCAGATTTACAGCCAGTTAAACTTCGGCAACCCGGGCAACGTTGCTGTATCATACGACGGGTCTTGGTTGACTCGCGGGCACAGTTCGCACATCGGTGTCAATGCCGTCATTGAACTTTTTACGAGACTTGTCCTGGACCACGTTGTGCTGAGCAACTTTTGTGCCGGTTGTCAGCGTGGACCAAAAGTTGGTGACCCTTCGTACGATGAATGGAAAGCCAGTCATG
Source organism: Dermacentor variabilis (assembly GCF_050947875.1). Taxonomy (NCBI): domain Eukaryota; kingdom Metazoa; phylum Arthropoda; class Arachnida; order Ixodida; family Ixodidae; genus Dermacentor; species Dermacentor variabilis. Next base: position 48,132,379 of record NC_134576.1, on the reverse strand, counting down.
AGTGTCCGAAAAATACGGATAAGAAGGCTGGTGAAATGGAGGTAGAGGCTGGCCTCATTTTATTCAAAAGATCGCTGGAAAAGTACAGCCTGTGGAAAAGTACACAACTGTGCTGACAGACGGTGACAGCCGTACTTTCTTGGCCCTAAAGGAGGCCAAAGTATATGGCTTTATAGAAGTTGACAAAGAGGATTGTGTCAACCATGTCCATAAGAGGATGGGAACAGCCCTATGTAATGCCCTGTCAACACACAAGGGGCCTGGCTCAGAGCCACTTGGTGGAAGAGGAAGGTTGACTGGAGATTTGGTCAACAAATTGAGCTCTTATTATGGATGGGCTCTGAAGTCCCACACTGGTGACATTGAAGCCATGGAGAAGGCCGTGATGGCAAGCTACTATCACGTAACATCAAATGATGTCATCTCAAATCACAGCCTTTGTCCAGAACGTCCCGATTCCTGGTGTCGGCAAAATGCTGCAAAGGCCAAAGGTCAACCTGTGCCGAAGCACCGTTACAATTTACCTACTCATGTAAGCAAGGCGTTACTGCCAATCTACCAACAGCTCTCTGACAAGATGCTGCTTGAATGTTGCCAGCGAGGCAAAACACAAAACAACAATGAAAGCCTGCACTCGCTAATATGGGCGCTCGCACCGAAGGAGCAGCACGCATCACTCTTCAGCATTGAGGCTGCAGGAGCGGAAGCAGTGATAAAATTCAATGCTGGCTACAGGAGAACCTCGGCAAGCATTTTGCAAGAACTCTCGATGAACACTGGCAAAAAGTGTATGCAGCGCATGGAGGAAAAAGACCGGCGTCGATCAGCCACATCTTAACACAAGCGTGCATCGC